>NW_026896382.1:0-223076 GCF_033153095.1 Gastrolobium bilobum | reverse complement strand
TGTACTAGGTATGGATCCATGTTCATACCATATCCATAAGATGAAGAAGAAAAGGGGAATTTTTTTTGAAAAATCAGAGAAATTTTTTGCTATGTGTAGGTGTTAAAACGTCAACTCTGACCGTTTTAGCGTCCCAAGAGTTCCATCATTATGAAACTCTCTGGTTGTGCCAGGAAGACGTTCACTATGAGCGTTTTAGTGTTCACCAACAACACACAGGCACTCTTGGTACTGCGTGAAAACTCGCTCAGTCTGACCGTTATAGCGCTGTGCTGCACAAAAGTGTGCATTTTTCTCTGGCACAAGGACGTAAAGCGCCGGGTAAGCTAACGTTTTAGCGCCCTGTCACTAATTCGATATAACAGAGTTTCTTCTCTCCTTTTACATTCTTTCTCCTCTCTTTTTCCACAACATACATTTGTATCATCAATCTTCGAATCATAACATCACGATGTATCTCATCTCTTTTCTCTCCATCACATTGGACATTTTCTAGGGCATTTCACATGTGGATTTCCTGTATCATTCTTAGGATTGCATGTTGATATTAGTTGTATTTGTATTATTCTGCTGATCTATTGCTTTTGACTGATATTTTGGGGCCTGACCCAAAAATTGGCCTGGCGCTAAAACGTTTGGTTTCAACGTTTTAGCGCCCGTCTAGTTTTTACACACGTTTAAGGCCAGAAAGCTAAAACGCTCAGTGTGACCGTTTTAACGCCCAGGCCCTGTTTCATACAAAATTGAGGGTCTACATTATGACATTGTGGGGTTGTAATTCATACATGTTTTGATCCAAATTCCCCACTACAAGAGTGCTAAATCTGGGAATTGTGGAATTGGATTCATGCTATGTAATTGTTTGACATTTGGACTGATTTTCTCTTGTTGTGTAGGCACAATGTCTTCTCCTTCTCAACCAGCTCCCTCTACACAGGGGAAGAAGAGATATAAGAAGCGAGCCCGAGTGAATCAAGGAGGAGATACTGAGGCTGAGCCTACTCCACACTTTGATGCTCACTTTTGGAAAAGTGAGGAACATGAGAAACGATATACTGACAAGACTTCCAAGAGGCCATTTGTGAGAGAAAGAAAGTTTGTTCTAGAAAAGGATGAATATCCTCAGTTTCAGTCTCAGCTGAAGACCAGGGATTGGGCAACTTTTGGAAGCATATTGGGTGATAGCAGCCCTAACATAGCAAGGGAATTCTTTGCTAATGCGTTTAACGGAGATCAGGGAGGCCAGAGGACCTTCACTAGCTGGGTGAGGGGAAAGAAAGTGAAGTACGATGCTCACACCATCCAAAAGCTGCTGAAGATAAGGTTTTGTGACAATATCAATAATGCCAGTTGTGAGTTCAGGAAGAACTGGCAGAATATTGAAATTCCACCAAGGAGGAGTGACCCAAACTTTGAAACCTGGACCAAGATGGGGGCAGCTGAGCCTATTTTGCAGACTATAGCTAAACCTGGTGAAACTTGGGAGTTAACCAAGGATAAGGTTGCTCCTAAGTTGATTTGGTTGCGACATTTAAATGGAGAGGCTAGAGTCTGGTTTCACTTTGTAATCTCAAATGTCATGCCCTCTTCCAACCAAGCAGAGGTCATCCTGAAGAGAGCTGTCCTGATTCACACTATCATGACAAAGGCGAAGGTGGAACTCCCTATTCTTCTTCAGGACAACATTTATGATATGGCTCACTCTGACAGTGACTCTGCTGCTTTGGGTCACTGTTCCTTGATTCAGTTGCTTTGTCAGAAAGCTGGTGTAGATGTTACTGATAATGGGGCACCAACTAAATTGCACCCTACAATTGATGCCGCAATGATAACAAAGCAATTGAAAATAGGAGGAGGGGAGGTCACAGGATTGACTCCTGGAAGGAAATCTACAGCTCAGAGTGATGATGAATTAGAAGAGAGGCTACGTTCAGGGGAGCAATGGACGGTGAACACTGACTTCCGTATGAGACATTTGCGCAGGCGTCTCTGGTTTATGCAGTCCAGCCAGCACTCATTTCAGACATATATGGTGACGATGATGAAATCTATATGTGAGGCTCAGGGCTTAGATGTTATTGATTACCAGCCTGCTGTATACCCTCATTCTGATGAGGAGGAAGCCTTTGAGGCAATCGCCCAGACTCACTATGCTGATCATGTGGATGGAGCTGCGCTTGCTGATGGTGCTACATCTTCCCATGCTGCACCTACTTCAGAGAGACAGCCTGGTGTTGATGCTACTACCACAGAGACCACTGCTGCTGCTGCTGATACTGGTGCTATGGATGAGGACAGGGGTATTGATCCTGAGTACAACCCCTTGCCTACTGCTGATCCAGGCTCATATTTGGTGTTTAGTGATGATGAAGAGTCTACTGACTAGACTCCTCATTTTGTTTTTACACATTTTCTGTTTTTATGGTTTATTTTGGATACTTTTAGTTACCTGTGGTATTATTTTTAATTTTGTACATTTGTTAGTACATTGAGATTCTCTGTTTGAATGATGCACATTTGAAATAGTACTGATGTTATTTGTTGATATGTGAATGTGTTTCAGAATGTGTCAACTGCTTTTTAGATTTAAATTAGTTGCTGGGGACAGCAACGTTTAAATCTGGGAATGGGGTGTGAATGAATGACATGATTATGGTGGTATCACACAGTTGATGATGACACACAGTTGATGAGCCACAAACAAGGAAACATCTCAATCCTTTCTTTTAAATTCTTGTGAATGTAGTTTTAGGTAGTTTAGGTAGTGTTGTATATGTACAAAGGTTGGATTTAGAGTTGAGATGATGTGAATTTTATGAGGATAGGATGATCAAAGTTTTACATGATTGATCAAAAAAATTTTGATGCAATTTGAAATCTTTGCATGTGTGCTAAATGATATGTTTGCAATACTCATGCTATGTGAGGAGTAGAGAGATCAGTTTGATGTATATAGAGGAATTCAAGCATGCACTCTGAACTGTGAGACATAGAGCCTATACAGAAAATTTTTGTTCAGAGAGCACTTCACTGTATGAGTAACTCTAGAACTTGCCCTGTTTCTAACTTGAAATAGTTCATGGTTTGTAAAGTAGAGTTCATTGAGGCATTTTTCTTTTGAACCAAATTTTCCTATTGCATGGAAGCCTTAAGCCAAACTTTTTGTGATAAAACTAAGAGCCCTGCACTTATTCCAGATCCTAAATTTTCAGATTATGTGTTCAGATAAGGGGTAAGGAGGAAAGCTCTGTTGGAGAAAGGTGTTTCTGCAATGAACAAAAATATTAAGTGTTAAGTGTTGGAAATTTGGAGAAAAAGAAGAATGAAAAAGAAAAAAAGAAGTAAAGGCACAAAGTGCTTGGTTTGGAAAAGGAAAAGAAAAAGGAAATGAGGAAAAAAGGGAAATCAAAACAACACAAAGTGTTGAAAGTTGGAAGAAAAAGAAAAAGAAAAGTTGTAGAAAAGTTGGTGAAAAGAGTAAATGAAAAGGAAGAAGAGAATGAGAAGGATTAAGGAGTACATAGATAAATTCAATAGTGATCCTCCTCTTATCTGAATCTGATTCATCTATCTAACCTTTTGCAACATCAAATCCTACCTTTAGCCAACTACGTGCCAAGCCATTTTTCCTTTTTTATACAGAATCCTATTCCTAGTTAAGTCATACCACCAAAGCCTCTTTTGTTCTGCTTATGAATCACTGTCACTATGAAAAGTGAGAAGATGGGCAAGCTTATAGTAGTTTGAGTGCAGTGGAGACTGAGTGATGAGTACACCCTTAGACACTAGAGTGCAAGAGAGTTTATTCTCACAATTTTTGAGAAGTTCCAAGTGAGGGGGTGTTTTGTGTTGAAGGTCTCTGCATTTCATCTTACTGATCTGTTGAAAGTCATTGTGATGAGGTTAAGCAAGTCATAGTAAAAGATAGATTGCTGGGTTGTTAGATTGTATCTTGGAAAGTTGATCTGTCATATTTCAATCCAACCTCATAAATTTCATGTGTAAAGAATCTCAAGTCTTTCTCTGTCTTTAAAGTTATTGCTGAGGACAACAATATTCAAATCTGGGAATTGTGATGAACCCTTAGTTCATCATGGTTTTTAGCAGGAATTAGGATCAAATTGTGTGATTAAATGATGAAAAACAAGGTTAATGTCCTAAGATGTCCTCAATTACAAGTTCAAGAGCTTTATTGGAAATTTGTATGATTCTTGTAGGAAAAGCAAGCTTGAAAGACAACTGGAGAAGGAAGAAGATTCTGGAGCTCAAGAGGAGAAAAATTGCCTAAGTGTTGAGCGCTAAAACGTTCACACTGAGCGTTTTAGCGCCTTGCTACAGGAAGAGGCCAAAACTTGCTGGTGATGAGCGCTAAAACGCCCACACAGAGCGTTTTAGCGCGCTGCTGCACTAAGAAGATGGAAAATTGCTGGTCTTGGGCGCTAAAACGGCATGCAATAAGCGTTTTAGCGCCCTAAAGTGGAAAAAAGATTCTGGTCTTCACCGCTAAAACGTCCAAATCAAGAGTTTTAGCGTTGGAGTCAGTTAAAGTTAGTTGAGCATTCACCAAGTTTGGACGCTAAAACGGTCATTCCTTAACGTTTTAGCGTTGGAATCAGTTAAAAGCAGTTGAGCATACGTAAAGCATGGACGCTAAAACGGTCACTTATGGACGTTTTAGCGCCCACATCAGTTTTCTGTTTTTAATTGTAACACTATATAAGGCAAAGCCTTGACACTTAGAAGACATATCTGGATCTGAGGGATCTGAACTTTCTCTCTCTCTCAAACCTTAGTCTGACTTCTCTTTAAATTCTTTTAGTTTAGTTTTTGTATTAGGATTTCCTTGTAATAGTTTGGAGATTGAAGACTTTCAACATGGAAATGATTTTGCTTCTTCTTCTCTTATCTATTCTTTAGTCATGTCTGAGTAGAGTCTTTGTAGTCTGAATGCAATGGAACTCCATGATAATATTATGTTGATTTGATTAATATGATGAAGTATTTTTCATGTGTTGATTTGAGATTTTCTGAGTTAATTATTTCTATCAAGGAAGTAGTATAGAACAGGGATGTTTATATGACTTCTGTATTTGATAATCTCAACATCAGAATTCTAGTACTCAAGGGATTGATGCTAGAATTCTGATGTAATCTTAAAACTTTAGTATTTCATGCATGTATTAAGAAAGAGATCACCAAGGGATTGGGGTTTCTGATTAATGTATCTATCAGGGTAGTAAGGGATTACATCTTGATGATAAGTAAAAGGTTGATTAACATCACATGGAAAGGAATTCATCATATGGTCGATTTTTACATGGGTTATTATGGAGGAAAGTTGTTTTCTGACTACTTGTTGTTTTATTAATTCCTAATCCATATTTACTTTGTGTCAAATTACTTACAATCAATTTTCTGGTGACAAATTATTCATGATTTTTACAAACTCTTATTTGATTCAAATTAGTTTTCTATGGTATATTGGTGTTTGAACACAATTCCTCGTGGGAACGATCTTTACTCATCATTTTATTACTTGTACGACTAGTGCACTTGCTAAACGTCCAACAATGATTATCAATACAAGATTCAGTCAGTGATAGCCAAGGTGAGAGATATACAAGATGCTTTTCATAAGGTTAATTTAGCTCAAAACAACCTGTCCCATTCGGATATTTTGATTTGTTGGAAGGCTCCTGGAAGCAATTAGGTAAAGATTAATACGGATGGAGCGGTTAAGGGTAATCAAAGATTAGCAGCTTGTGGTGGTGTTATTAGAAATGATGCTGGTCAATGGTTAAAAGGATTTGCTTATAGAATTGGTAGTTGTGATGCTCTTACTGCAGAATTCTGGGGTATTTTAAAGGGTTTGCAACTAGCTTGGGAAAATGGATGGAGAAATGTTATTGTAGAAAATGACTCTAAATCAGCTATTGCTCTGCTCACTAGTGATGGTGATGCAAACCACGAGAATCATCTGATTTCTCGATTACGGACATGGATTCAAAAGGATTGGAGAGTTCATCTGGTTCATACTTTCAGAGAAGGAAACTGTTGTGCGGATTGGCTGACAAATTTTCCTTTTATGAATGTTAATTCTGATGATTTTTGTGTTTTTAATTCCCCTCCCCTTGGAATTGGTCTGCTGTTTGATGCAGATTTAGCTTCTATTTGTAGAACTCGTCGTATTTCAGTTATTTAATTTGTGTTGTGGTGTGTTTTACCCAGCTTACCAAAAAAGAAAAAGAAAACACTAACAAAGAGCATCTTCAAAACCAATTTGTAAGACAAAAATGTTCAAAATTAGTTTCAAAACCAGTTTAGTACACCAACAAAGAGCAATTTCAAAACCAGTTTGTAACACACAAATGTTCAGAACTAGTTTCAAAACCAGTTTAGTTCTAAATTGGTTTTAAAATTTATTTCGAACAGGTTATCAAATGTAAACTGGTTTCCAAACAATTCAATCTAAGAACTGAACTAAAACTAATTCGGTTCAACTAGAAAATCAGTTTGGTTCTAAATCATGTCCACCATTAAACATAACTTGGTATTCACTGAGCTAGCTAATGGATATATAAAGTGGTAATATTAACTCAAAACAGAACAAAAGGTAATTTATCCTATTAATTTTTATTAATAAAAAAGATTGGCATGATCATTCTCACCTTTTTTTTTTTTTTTTTGATAACAGATCATTCTCACCTTTAGGAAATATGTATTGGATTTTTGGATGATTTTAATAAGCGGCTAGGGCTATTAATTAAGGTATCTTAGTTCGAGTTTAAGATTTTAATTTGATAGGAAGAATTTTGAAATGAAAAACTTATGGGAGACATTACAAACGGTCCTAGAGATCTAAATGTCACTCACTCTGGCTATAATATACATTATAAATGAAAAGTTTTATAAGAGTTATGTTGTAGAAAAAGTGATTGTATAATGTTATAGAGATTCGTTTTGCGTGCCGTAGTTTTTGTTTTGTTTTTTCAAAAAATATGAGCCCCACAAAATATTGTGTGTGTAAAAAATTTTGTTGTATCATGTTAAATGATAAATGTAAACATCATAAAAGAAATAAGATAGCTTTTGCATTTGCACATGGCATTTGGGGGGCCAACATTTTGCCAATGTCCCCATTTGTTTGGTTCTTATCTATTTTGTCATGTTTCACGCAAACACAAAACCGACATCATTTTGTGAAATATTCTAGAAAATTTTATAAGATATAGAAGAAATTAGGGTTTTTTTTTTTTAAAAAAAAATCCCTAATTTTTTTGGAAATTTTGTTAAACACACCTATTATAATTTTAGTTCTTTTCCTTTAAAAAAAATAAAAGTAAAGATAACAAACATGAAGTCATTTTTTTAAATCACATTATTGTAAGAAAAAAAAAATGGTCAGCTGAGTTTGCTGACTTGCTACTTTTCTAGGTAGATTTCCCGTATCAAACTGTGAAAAAAAGACGTTAAAAAAATAATATCCGTTAGCTCAGTGAATACTAAGTTATGTTTTGATGAATTAAATTTCCCGTTTGGACTGTGAAAAAAAGACGTTATTTGAACCTTAATTTATTTATTTTAATGAGTTAAATTTATTAAATTGTTTGAAAATATGAAATTTATTTAATTCATTTATAATTTGATGCAAGTGTTAACAAGAAAAAAATTATAAGTGTTAGGAATAGTGAGGTGTATGCTTAACAAAGGAAACTAATTACGAGCCTAAACTTACATACACATGTTGCCTTGTCTAAACTAGATTTGTACTGATTTAGATGTATATCCCAAGTTCCTAACAAGAACATGATTTGGATGTACTTATTTAGATTTGTAGGGTCATAACTATAACTAACTGATGTAATAAGTTAGGAGAATATTTTGAGGTTAATATCGGTTAGGTACTAATAAACTTTTGTTTTTTATTGGATGTAAAAGTTTAAGTGAAGTTGGACACTAAAATCAGGATAAACTTTCAATTTTTTTTTAGAATTTTTGTTAGAGATTATAGATTACCCATTAATAAAGTTATCACATTAGTCAACATGATTCGAACTCAGACTCTTATAAGATATGAGTCAAATCTTTAATCAATTGTGCTCACCATGTTGACTAATAAACTAACTTTATACATAAGGTGTGTGAACCATTGTAATCAATAAGGAAAAATAAGTCATTACAGAGTTTTGAGGAATCTCTGTCACTTGGACTCGAAGAAAAGGAAGGAGAAGTTCTTATTTGATATAAACGACAAAAAATGGTCTCCACTCTTGCCAAACTACAGGAAAAGATGAAAAATCTTACGCTCAATAGTGGAGGAATCATGAATTTTTATGACAGGAACGAAAAAATAATTATATTATAAATAAAAATATTAATAATACAATACATACCTAATATAAAAAATTTGAAAAATTTATTATAGAAATTACGATAACTTCACTTAAATTTTACTCTACGTGTTTTCACATTGTTAAACTCTTTTATAATTGAATCCATGCTAAATCTCAAAACAATTTATTTTTCAATGTATGTAATCAAAAAATCTAGAAATTGGTCTTCCATTCTGTTACGATCTGATAGATCGTGAATGTCCAATCAGAGATTGGTAATTTAATATTGGATCTGTTTGCCCTCTCTCAGGTACCTATAGGAGAGGTACCCTAAAGATAAGCGGATCACTGTGCACTATAACATAACGATATAGTCAAGGCATGAGGTGTGCGCACAGTGACAAGCTAAGAGAGAGGGTTTAAAGTGTGTACCTTATTGGTTTAACTCTTTATTTATAGATGGGTTACCTGGCAGAAGCGAATTTTTGGGCCTCTTAGGAGTATTGGGGGTCCAATTGTTGATTCATTGTTGTCGTAGTAGGATTAGTATAATTAAGGAATACTTCCTTAATTCTCACTTAGTTGTTAGCCCTATTTGGACCTTCTACAATGTGGGTTGCTTAGCTGTCTAGATAAGATCGTCATTAATAGGAAGATTCCCTTCCTGTTTGTACTGTAATTTATTGGACCTTCTAGAATATAGGCCATTGTCAGGTCCATAACAGTTTCCCCCCAGCCCGGTAGTTTGGTTGTCCAAGCTGCCGGGATGCAACAGCGGTAATCTCTGCATTTGAATTTCCTTTGCATGCTTTATTCAAATTAGCAGTCGAACTCTTGCTTTGACTTGGCATCTTCATTGAAGCAATCTTCTTTGAATTGGAACTTTCCTTGGCCGACTTAATTGGGTCAGCGATTGCAGTTATTATCTTTGTCATTTATTCAGCTGGTTTCAACAAACCGAGTATTGAATATGTTGTTTCTATATTTCTCCCTCAACCTTTTTTGGCTGAGGTGGTGCTTTGGTGAGGCAGTGTTTGCCTCCTTTCAGCATCGAGCTCGACTTCTCCTTCCGAGGCTTTCGCTATGAGCCCAACTTCTTGCACTGTGGCTTTATTAATTCAGATTTAGCTTTTCAGCGTTAACTGAACAAAATGACCTAGCCAAGGTCTTTCATGCGGATTCCGCTTTTTGCTTTTAACCCAATTTTTTTAATTAGATATTCAAATTTGAGGCTTCATGGTGACTTGATCAAGGTCGTACCAATCTGCCCCTTATTTTTCAAGCCCGATTTCATTTATCACATCTTGTACACATGTTGTTTATTTTGACAACAGTTAGGATTCGAAAACATCCTTCTGTTTTCCTATGCCTCGGCTAGAAGTCACAGTCCTGTAGTGTGCTTTTTATTTTTAACCTGTTTTCTATCCAGTTTTTTGCACGTTGCTAGACGTAGGTTTCCAATACATTGGCTTTATAATATTTGACTTGGCCTCTTGTCATAGTGTCATTTTTTACTTCGATTTATTTCGCCGTTTTGACTTGTGAGCCATTTCAGATTGGGGTGTGATCCTTTTTCCAGGATCCCATCTCTCCAAATCTGTTTTTATCCCGAATTTTTATCCTGGGTCTTTATCCCGGATTGGGGTGTGATCCTTTTTCTAGGATCACATCTCTCCAAATCCCTCTTCACTTTATCGCGGATTGAGGTGTGATCTTTTTTCTAAGACTACATCTCTCCAAATCCGTCTTCACTTTATCGCAGATTGGGGTGTGATCCTTTTTTCAAAGACCACATCTCTCTAAATCTATCTTCACTTTATCGCGGATTGGGGTGTGATCCTTTTTTCCAAGACCACATCTCTCCAAATCCGGCAGTCTGGGTGTTCGGGGTGCCAGGGTGCATATCTGAAGTAGGAAATTTCTTTCCTTTTGACCTCTTTGCCGAAGTTTTATTGATTCATAGATCCATGTCCTGAATCCATGGATTCTTGTCGATCCGTGTTTCGAATTTAGTTTTTCTTATTTCGTTCTTTCTTCGGTGCCGGGCTTCATGAGTCGGGTATCGTGTATACTATTTTAACATTCCTCCCTCAACTTTTTTGGTTGAGGTACGTAGCTCGGACTAGTTGACTAGTCTTTTTGACTGTCTTACTGAGATCTTGAAGTATGAGGATTGCTGTTTTTCTCTTTTAATTTTGGTTGTATTCCTGCACTTGCCCCCCAATCCGGCAGTCGGGAAATCCGGGTTGTCGGGTTGTATTAATTTAATCCAAGCTCTGTATGTCGGAATACCGACTTTGCCTTTGAAGTTTCTTTTTTCTAATTTGGGGATCTTTGAGCCCCTTTTAACTGATATTGTCGGGCTTTGTTCCCGATTCTTTGCATGTTTTGTTTACAGAGTTGAATTTCTCTTTGCTATAATTAGCCCAGTTTTATATACTGTAGCTTTATTTATTTGAGCTCGGCTTTTCCAGAATCTCGTTGTGATATTGTCTTTTGTTTCAACCCGGCTGTGCATACCGTGTCTTTCACAGATTTTGACTTGATCGAAATTATTCATCTTTTTGAGTCCGGCTTGCATTGCCGTGACGTTCAGATGAACAGGGTGAGACTCCCGCTGAATTCAGGGCCGAGATGCCTCTTATCCAGTTCTTACGTTTTTCATCCATTTCATGCCTTTGGATGATTTTTCCTTTATACTCGCATCTTGAGTTTTATGCCTCCATGATAACTTATACATATTTTTCTAAGTATTCCAGGTTTATTGGTTTGTCGGGTTGCGTGAGGTCTTTAGCATTTTTTTAACACTTCTAAGCATTTGGCACTTTCTTGATTTGATAAGCCGATTTTGCATATCTGTTATTTAGGTTTGTAACTTAGACAATTTTCTAAGTACTTCAAACCTTTAAAATTGTCCTCTATCCGAGATGGATTATATTTTGTAATTCAGATATCCTCCATCCGAGATGGGTTATCTTTGCAACTCGGAAATATATTTCTCGAGTTCTTATTCATTGACCTGGCCGGGGTCAAAAAGCATTATACGGATTCCGCTTTATGTCACTCTCTGTGACACATGTTTGTTTTAACTTAACGTTTTTTTAAGTTAGCATTGATGAAGGTGATCATTGTCGCCTTCAATCATGACCTGGGTCTCGTAACCCGATTCTATCCAAGGTAAAGGCATTATTGTCATGTGTCCCACTTAGGTCTTTCGACCTTAGTATGGAGCACTTTGACTTGATCAGAGTCAGCATGACAAATTGCGCTTGTATCTCAGATTTTATGTTGATGCATCATAAACACAAGGATCCATATTCATGAAGGTATCTACTTGTTCCCTCGTTTTACTTTAACCCGGATTCGTATACCGTGGTTTCATAATATTCAACTCGACTTTTTGCCTGAGTTTCAATTTCAAAGGCGTCATGATGACTTGATTAGTGTCGCTTCAATCTGCCCTTTTGAATCTTAGTTCAGTTTGGATTACGAAAGCGTCCTCCTGCTTTCCCTGAACCAGGCTTGATGTCGCATGCATGCATTATTCTTATATTTGAACCCGGATTGGATCTGTCTTCCAGTTTATATCCTGGATTTATATGTATCCCGGATTGGATCTCTCCATATCCATCTTTATTTTTATCTCCGATTTGTATCTCGGATCTTTTATTTCTATCTCAGATTGGATCTCACCATATCCTTCTTCAATTTATCTCTGATTTGTTCCTCAGATCTTTATTTCTATCTCAGATTAGATCTTGCCATATTCGTCTTCATTTTATCTCCAATTTTTATCTCGGGTCTTTATTTCTATCTCGGATTGGATCTCACCATATCCGCCTTCACCTTGGATTGGATTGGATCTCGCCATATTCATCTCCATTTTATCTCCGATTTGTATCTCGGATCTTTCATTTAACCATTTCTATCCCTGAGGGCCGGTTTTTATTTAATAACCATTTATATCCCGAAGGGCCGGTCTTCATTCTGACTTGGCCTCTTTTGTCGAACCCTTATATTTAAGGAGACACATTTTGCCTCTTTGAATTTCATTGCTGCTTCTTCTTGCACAGCTTTTTAAATTTGGGCCTCACTTCCTTTGCGGTGCCTTTTTATCTGAACCCAAATTCATTTGTCGTGGTCTGTTAATTGGAGTTGGCTCTCTTCTCAATCCACAAGAGTGAAATGTCGATATCTTGATTTTAATTTTGGGGAGGCGGTATTGGCCTTTTTTTCTCGAGCCCGGCTTCTCTTGCCTCGACTCTTCTTTCAACTTGGCTTCTTTTGCCTAAATTTCGTATTCATCTGTAATTGGAGCTCGATATTTTGATTGGGCTTTTTTCTCAGCTCGGCTCTCTGGCCAAATCCTATATAGGTGGATTTCCTTCCTTATTTGAGTGGATCTGGATCTCCTTCTTTTTTTAAGGGATCTCCACACCACCTGTTTAATTATTCCTTGCATTGTAATAAAGTATGAAGAAAGCAATTAGCAATAATTTTGAATCAATAATAAAAAATTATCCAGTTGCAATCAGCAATCAATGATAATTTAATCAGCAAATTGTAATTGACCATATTTTATGCTATATGATCTAATTGAACACCCATCATAAAGCTCCATGCTCCCCAATTTTCTTGATCTTCATTTATACTCCATGAAACATAGGGAACGTGGCCTCATGGTGAAACCTGATGCTCCTTTGTCATGATAATATTAAAAATATATGCCGACCTGCTTTTGTCGACATATAATACTAAACATATGCATAACAATGTTGACCAACTTTCAAAATTATACATCTCGCATATCAATGCTTATGGAAATTTCATATCATATGATAATTTGGTCCAGCAAGAAGTCATATAAAATAATGATAATAATTTCTGGGATATAAAAGTAAGAAAAAGAATGCTTCCTTATTATTTTGTAACCATCCTGCTTGCAATAGAGGACGTTGTCTGCAGTGGGAGTAACATAAACCAACATAGGTCTTTTTAATTTAGGCCCATTGGCATGGTTCTAGCGTGTTATTTTTACGCCTACTAAACTCTAATCCCACTTTTGGTCATGATGCCAAATTTTCATAATTATTGAAGTCTGATCCCAGCTTTGGCCATGACTTGGCCGAGATGCTTATTGTTGGGTGTTGGTCGATATGCCTATCGAAGCCGGCCTTGAATTTCAATTCAGCTCCTCTACATCCTGCATGTGGATTACCCATTTTTTGCTTGGGAAAATTGTTAGTGGTCACAAGCAATAATACACTAAATTGGAAGCATAATTTCCATAAGATCATGTATGATAATTTCCACAAGTTGTCTGCACATATTTTTGACATATCAAGTGGACCGATCTTTGGAATAAGTGAACACATTGCGCCACCTCACCATGATCGTTGTTGTGCTGTACGCCTACGGATGGTTTTTAGCCTCTATCAATTATCAATATTAGATCTTTATCGACAAAGGACAAAACGATGGCATGGTATAAACACAAAACAATGGCATGCTTTTTATATGGATGGTTCTTGTCAATGGCATGCATGGTTCTCGGCCTTCATATCCATTCTCAAGATTAAATCTTTATCAACGAAAACAAAATAGACTAAAGAGTGGCATAGATAGTTCTCGGTAATGCCATATGAATGGTTCTTTGTGTCCAGTGCAGGATTTTTAAAACTTCAAGGAAGCAAAAATTGCATATATGTTGTAGGATGTTAATGAAAAGAATGTCCACCCTCTCACGGTTTGTCCATGACACCAATAATATCAGTGATCATTATTCTCTTTATATACCAAATGGTTTTATGTAGAAAAGCATCCAATCCATTCACTCCAAAAACAAAAATGCACGTCCAATGTTAGGATGCAACTGGCAATATATATATAATAAGGGTGTTGTTTTTATCCTGTTATAGGAAAAACAACATTCATCCTGCTGATACATCGATTGTCGTGGTTTTTTATTTTGCTTTTTTTATTTCTTTTAACTAATGGGACCCACAAGTTCTTGTTAGTGCAGGAATGGATTCAATTTTGCCTGTAACATAACACGTATAATTCCCATGTAATAAACCAAAAACGTCTTTTGCCTTTCCTTCATTAATTATGAAGATAAGAATTTGGAGGAGAATTGATAAATGTCCAGGATGCATCAAATCATTTTAAGATCAAAAATTGATTTTATAATCAATTGATAATATGAGATACTATCGGATTTGTTGACACTTAAGCAATCAGGGTGCAATCAACAATTAATTAAATATCACCCAATCTTGAATTCAATCAGGAGTGCAAGATTTTGTATCCTGTGATGTGTTATCTCAACACAATATTAAAAAGAACAAATCTTTTTCTCAAATATTGAAATATAATTAAAGAGATGGATTCCTATCTCAAATATCGATATAATTTAACGAAAAAGGATACTTTTCTTAAATATTGATATAAAATATTTAAAAAGTGGATCCTTTTTTCCTCTTCCACGTAAATTTAGAATTTAAAAGGAAGGAGACTTAGCTTTTGCTCTTTGCTTGATTTGCCTCCTTCTTTTCAACCTCGATCTCGGCCACGATCTTGTCTGGATCTCAACCACGATTCCGATGACAGCGGTGGTCACGATTTTGATCTCGGTTTCATCATGCTCGTTGAGATTGGCTTTCATATCTCGGATTATGAACTCTGGTCCGCCTTGAGCTGCATGATGAGCTTCATTTTTATCTTTTGCGTCCATCGTATTAGGATTTGGATAGTCGACGGATTTTACGCCTTTACCAATATTGGGTGGGAATCGAAGTTCAAAGATTCCCACAGACGGCGCCAATGTTATGATCTGATAGATCGTGAATGTCCAATCAGAGATTGGTAATTTAATATTTGATCTGTTTGTCCTCTCTCAGGTACCTATAGGAGAGGTACCCTAAAGATAAGCGGATCACTGTGCACTATAACATAACGACATAGTCAAGGCGTGGGGTGTGTGCACAGTGACAAGCTAAGAGAGAGGGTTTAGAATGTGTACCTTATTGGTTTAACCCTTTATTTATAGATGAGTTACCTGGCAGGAACGGATTTTTGAGCCTCTTAGGAGTATTAGGGGTCCAATTGTTGATTCATTATTGTCGTAGTAGGATTAGTATAATTAAGGAGTATTTTCTTAATTCCCTCTTAGCTGTTAGCCCTATTTGGGCCTTCTAGAATGTGGGCTGCTTAGCTGTCTGGATAGGATCGTTATTAAATTTATTGGACCTTCTAGAATATAGGCCTTTGTCAGGTCCATAACACATTCTATTTTGAAGCCTATTCTTGATTATATTTATCGCTGAGAAAGCTCTTTTAGTAGTTACTGTAGAAATTGAAAGAGTATAAGCTAATCACTCTATCAATAAGAAGTTAAATAATAGACTTTCTAGTTCTTGCTAGCCCTTGACTAGTGTGATTCTAAAAATATTATTAAGAACTGACCACTAAAAAATAAAAAATATTAATAGGAAGGACCATTAAAAATAGAAATTAAAAGGAAAAAAAAACAAAAGACAACGAAAAATCAAGAACGAAGGTGCATATGCAATAATAAAAAAGAATTATTACTGCTATGTTTATTTCTTGTTATCAATTTAGCAACAACGTTGCCTCTGCTTCCCAACAAAGAATAATTAAATAAATAAAGAAAACAATTAAAAATAATAAAGACTTATTATCAGTTCGAAAGCCTTGAGAATCAATAGTGAGCAATTAATGGTTTGGAATAGACGAGAAGTTGAGAAGGGACAAAAGAGTAGTGAAATTTGGTAGAGGAGAGAAGAGCAGTGGCGGAGAAGGAATTAGAGTTAAGAAAAAATGTGTTTGGTAAGTGAGAAGTGGGAAGATTACGAAAAATTTAAAAATTAAAAAAATCATAAGATATTATTTTATTAAAAATAAAAATTTTATTTATTAAAAAATACAAACTGAGCTTAAAGGCTTAGACACCATACCTGCTAAAATAGACTTGTGATCCATTTACACCCTTACAATGATGCACATAAGGGGATAAAGTTTTCTTTTAGGGGTTTTTATTTTTAATTTGATGGGATTAATTTTCAAGACAATCAATTCACTAATATTATCAAAATGATATTTTGTATATATAATTTTTTTAGAATTTTAGGAAGGGAAAAACCGCCCCAGGTCCAACCCTGATGCTCAAGGTATGGCTTTCATCCATTATTAATAATCGAGAAGAGATCGGATATAATGTCTACATTTTTTTCATACCTATTTTATTTACTTCTCTCCTACATCGTTAGATCACAATCTCAACCAATCTTCATCTTTTCTTTCTTCTCCCATAATTGGTTGAGATTGTGATCTACCAATGTTAAAAAAATAGACAAAATATGCATGAAAAAATAAGCGTAATATCCTACCAGACCTACCCCTTAATAGTTTGCAAAACATTCGGTCTCAACTTTTCCTATGTTGCCCAATCAAAATTCTAAACATTCTTGAGGGAGGTTATACTCACAACATCTTTTCACATACTTTCAACCACTTTTATGGTTGTAGGATCAGAATCAAATCAACGGCTCTCATTTTATAACAGTTAATTTGATTTTAATCCAACAATCATATAAATTGTTTTAGTTTATATGGAAAAAAAATTATATGGGAAAAAGGCTATAAGTATCAACGTTATAAAAATTGGATCGACCCGACCGGGTCA
The DNA here is from genome assembly GCF_033153095.1 of Gastrolobium bilobum. Classification (NCBI taxonomy): domain Eukaryota; kingdom Viridiplantae; phylum Streptophyta; class Magnoliopsida; order Fabales; family Fabaceae; genus Gastrolobium; species Gastrolobium bilobum. The sequence goes on along the minus strand of NW_026896382.1, from coordinate 206,039 downwards.
ACTCGAAAATCGATAAACCAATCATGTAACCGGTCTGATTATTATATTGGACCGGCCATGTTATAGAATTGGTGTGACCCGGTGCGACCCGGTCAGCTTTTGTAAAAATCGGTGACCCGGCCTGGTTCATATAAAAAAAAATTGGTTTGTTCTCATCAATTGATACCTTTCTTTTTTTCACTCTCACACACAAATAGTTTATTTTCTTTTGAAAAATTTGAATGATTTGTAGCTTATTAACTTACATAAATTATGTACCTACAATACTAAGGGGGTGGGTGTATTGGATTGAGATTTCAAAGGATTTTAATGGATTATTTTTGGACAAAAAAATCATTGGTATTCAATTAGGATTTTAATGGATTGAAAAAAAAGTCATGTGATATTCGATTAGGATTTTAAAAGATTATTTTAGAGTCCGTCCAAATTCGTTAGTATTCAATCAAGATTTTAAACAATGGAAAAACAATCTTATGGTATTCAAAAATCTAACGATTTTAATAAATTTTCTATTGGTGTGAATTTCATGAGACTTTTTAGTAAGAAATATAAATAGGATGCTTATCTCACAATCTCATCCTAACCCCTAGGATTTCTTGAGATTTCTCCATTGCAGTGTTTGCTTCTTCCTTTGGCAAGTTGACCTGCTTGAAATCGGGTTCCGCCATGGGAGCTTCGTCAAAACTCAAAAATAGCATATTTTTTAGCGATTTTCATTACAAAACAACTCAGAAAAAACAAACCAACGAGATTTTAATATAATCTATCTCAAAAATAGCATCTTTTAGCCTTTTTTGAGCAATTTTGGAAGTTTAAAAAATAATTTTTCACGCTATGGGTCGCAGTTTTTCTTAGCACAAAAAGGTGTGATTTTTGTATTAAAAATAACATAAAATAGTGAAAAAATAATAGGGAAACTATTCAAACCAATTTTTGTTTTACATCAATGAAACAATATCAATTTAAAGAAAGATTGAAACTTTCATAATATGGACCCTATATTTCGTAGCAATACATTCATGAATGAAATTCCTTCACTATAGGAAACGATTTCAAATAATATTTGTGTCAATAGATAACTAAAAATTATTTTTCAAAAGCTCCAAAGCAATTTAAGGTTTCAATGTATCGATTGAAAAATTTTTGATAAATTTTCTAAACTTTCATATAATAAAACCTAGAAATTCATATTCGAAATTTTCTTAGAATATTTAATGAAAATATGCATATGATATATGGTTAGAAAACTTTCATCACGTAGAACAAAAACCCCAAAAATTTCAAGATCAATTGCAAAAAATTTCAAACGAAATTTTATCATGAACTTTAGGTTCTATATGCAAATTTAGAATTATTTTAATAATTAAAAAAAAATGAATCTTATAATCATATATGCATAGTTTGATACCAAAAGAAGAAGATAATTTTCAACCCATTGGTCAAACCCAAGAGCAGGAACAAGAAAATGCTAATGCGTGGAAGACTAGTATAACTTTAGATATGTGAAGAGTTGTTGCTTAGTAATTTTGAATGTTTGTTAAAAATTATATTATGTTTTACTAATTGAGAAAATTATATTAGATTTTACTTTTTTTATTAATTTTATTGCATTTCTTTGTTTTTTTTAATTGACTCTTGTAATTTTGAATGTTTGTTAAAAATTCATATGATTTTTTAAAATCTTATAAATCCATATTGTTCTTTCAAATCTTATAAATTCTATTAAAATCCTTGAAAACCCAATCTTATGAAATCTTGATTGTAAAAAAGTCTTTAAAGTCCCTCCAATTTATTTTTATTTTTTTTTGGAGTTACCCAACCCTAATTATCTCTTTGAGACGAGTTGGCTCCCTCCGGTATCCCCACGAGCTTCGACTCTTTGAGCCGGCTATAGGAGTAATCCGGAGTGCGGGGGAACAGTGATGGCTAAAGGTTCAGCCCCCTCCCCAAGAATGCATTCAGCGGGAGTCCCTCCAATTCTAAATAGTCTTTTAAAATTTATAAGATTTTTTTGTCGAAAAAGTCTTTTAAAATTCTAATCCAATACACTCCCCTTACTCTCGATTCGGGTTTTTTATAACCTGATTGGTCTTTGGATCTCAATAGGTTGATTTCATAATTAACTCTCTGAGTTCTGACTTATGAGTATTGAGAGGTAATAGGCGAGAGAAAAGGAAGAAAATGTTTATTTTATCCTGTAAAACACAAAGGTAGATAAAGATAGATAAAATTGGAATAGATAAAATAACCTATTCCTACATATAGATTATTCTTTCTTTCTTTTTTCCCTCTACCAGCATTCGAACCTAGACCATTATGGCATTGTCTTCCAACAAATACCTTATCGACCATGAATGCTAGTACATATGGATTATTCTACTCACAAACACAGTCCTAATTATTTGGCATTGTAGTCCGGTGGAATAGCTAGCATTTAATCTAATTGTCTGATAAATAGAAGTGAATTTCCCATACATTACATAAGTTTTTTTTTTTTTTAAATTCAGTTAGAATTTTAAAACAAAAAAGTAAATTAAAAAAAAATAGAACATATAAAAGTGGATTAAAATTTGACAACACAAGTTAAAATTAACATGTATTTCAAAGGAAAGTATAATAACATTTAAGATATATATTTTTAAGTAAAAGCTCTAATTTGATACATATATAGGGGATGGATGACATGAAATTTTTTCAAATATTTAATTTTGATTCACATGTCAAGAATTTTATTAATGTGTTATTATATGGTTACATTAAAATAAAAGAAAAAATTGCAGCGGAAAATATAAAAAGAGATTAACATATAAATAAAATAAATTATTTAATATAAAATTTATAAAATAAATATATTATATTGAGGTGATCATGATACTAGTTATTAATATTTTTTAAAAATTATCAACTAATCGTATTAAATAATCATCATTTAATCAATATAAACATAGAAGTAAATAAAATTACCATTAAACTACATTAAGAATAAATTGATATATGTTTATATATATATATATATTAAATTTATAAATAAAATGAAATAATTAATTAATGCGCATTAAAGAAAAATCTATTAATATTCTGGTTTTAACTTTCTCTGATATATTTTCTTCATTTTTTTAAGAGTAAATATCATTTTTGATTCTCAGCAAATTTCACGATATCCGCTTTAGTCCCTAGTAAATAAAAAGGCTATTTGTGGTCCCTAAGAAATTCAAAATGGACCCATTTAGTTGAAATTGTGGTCACTCACAAATTCAAAAAAGTCTCACATTAGTTCCTCAAAATGATTAAAATGGGTCCATTTTGAATTTTTTAGGGACCACGAATAGCTTTTTTTATTTTCTAGAGACTAAAGTGGGTATCGTAAAAATTGCTGAAGACCGAAAATGATATTTACTCTTTTTTTTATGCCTAAATTTATAAAGTGTTCTTTTATTAAGACTTCATAACACTACTTAAAATTCAAAACTATTTTTTTTTAAATAATTTTTTTTTTTTTAGGTACATACAATGTACTTTTTGTAATAAGTTAATTTGTATATTAAAATAACCCGCACGACTCCCCATTAAAAAATGCTAATATTAAAAGGTACTAATGGATTTTTGTAAAACGACTTATAAATATAAAATATGTTTTATCCATTATTTTTCCATTTTCTATTTTCCATTTTTTTTTCTCTTTAACTATGATTAGTTACTAAGCATTTAAAATAACTTTTGTTAAAAGAAAAAAAAAAAAAAAAGCTTTCTTATCCTTTGCTAATTTTTTAAATACTAAAATTTTAAATTATCTATCAATCCGACTCCGTTAAAGTTATGACTTACTTCTTGACATAGCTAGGTGGAGCTCCGACTTTAGATGGAGAGTGGAGACTAATTTCATGTCTACAATTCATTAATTCTTCACCAATGTTTATACTATCGAAAATGGGAAGCGACTATGTAGACTAGAATGAAGTTTGTAATAACAAATACATTGCATGACATATGATAAGGTTGTTGGAAATAAGAAATGAACTAAAATTTTGGGTCATGTTGAGGCCATGCTGCGATGAGATTCTCCCATAATCTGACAATAAATTATAATAAAACTTTGAAGTTCAGAAGTTGGGTATTACATGGAGGCCTACATTGCCAAAAAAGTTTTCATTTGTTCAATGCTTTTTTTATCATGCTAAATTTGAAATTTTACTTTTTGAGTGAATATTTTATTTATCTACATGTGCACTACGAGATTTTGGTTTTTTGTTTTCTTTAAATAATCACATGGATAAGTTATCAAACCAAACGAGAAGTGGTGGTGTCAATTATTATGGCTAAACATGGATACAATTTCAGTTCCAAAGATATAGCGCTAGAAGTTAAAGGCAAGACAAAAAGTGGGCAAGCTTACTTGCGAGATCATTCATCCTTATCTATTGTCTCAATTTTTAATGTCCAATTCAATAATTGGATGGTTCTCGTGGAAGATGATCCCAATGATTACTCTTATAGACTTCAAGTGACTATAATTCTCTATCTCTGCATGGTTGTAAGTGTTTCACCTTGCATAGCTATGAACTAAAAACAAAGAAACTGGTAAATAAGCATGAATCTAGCAACATGGAATTACTCTTTCATTCAACACATGTACCTTGTGCTTAACAATTATTGCATCATTTTTAGTTGTGTATATACAAACTTGTTAAAGCTATTTCAAGTTAAGGGTTGAATCTTTTGCTATTAGTTGTTATGATGTAACCTTTGTAATTTATAGTGCTCGTAGAACTTTGTAAGAGTGATCATGACTCTTTTTTTAACATGATGCTTTTCTTGTATGTATTAAAAGTCAGCTTAAATGAGATGCATCTTTTTTATCTAAGACAAAAGCACAAGAACAATTTGCCATTCTTGGTGGATGATAAATGACATCGATCATCACTTTTTTCTTGTATAAGTTTGATACATACAACTCTTTTATTCACGATTCTTTCATATAAACTATTTTGCAATTCATCGTTAATTTTAGCGAAACATCGAAGGTTTTATTTTTTTAATTACAGAAATAGTTGAATTTTTGCTTTTTGATGAACAATGGTGAAAACTAGTCATTAATGACTTGAATTATGGTTATGAGGATATACAAGTGTATTGGTTATATATTTAGTTGAATTCGAGGAAACGACAAATTATTTATTAATTTACAAAGGGGTAAGATCAACTTAGACTAGTATAAAAATAATATTATACTAAATCATAGTTATTGATATGTTTGTATCAAATGTCACATATCTAATAAATTAAAATCGTTTTTATTTTTATTTGTGGAGAATTATTAAAACCGTTAAATACAATTAAGATTAACAAATAAAATTAAGAATATAAATTACACCGATTTAAAATGATGTTGTGTCATTTACAACATAACAATTTTCCATATATAGAATTTATCAAAAGCATATTACATATATAGTGTCTTTTACCCCTGCTTGTTTTTACTCATACATCTAGCTAGCTGTCACTGATCTATAATGGAAATGACTTTGGAGTGCATGTGTTGAGCATGCTCCATTTAGCGGCTTTTGTTGCGGTAAAGTTTTGAATTTGATATATAAGCTAAAAGAACTTCTTCGTGGCTTTGTTTTCCGGTTACCAAGCTCTTTTAATTAGCTTGTTGGTTCTCAGAGGCATTGTTAATAAATTCGGACAGGATGGGTCGGGTCCATCGGAAATCGGTGAATCAGTCATATAATTGGTTTGGTGAAATAATGGATCGAGCATGCATTAGATCTTGTGTGACTAGGCTGTTTTTGGTGAAAATCGATAACCTGGAGATCAGGTCCAGTTTATTTTAAAAAAAGATCATAATTGACATATTTGAGTAATTTGTTACTTATTGACTTACATATGTTATATACTTACAATACTAATATTATCTCAGTTATGCACTATGCAGAAAATTTTAATTTGATTTATAGTTAGATATGTCATTTACTGAACCTAAAATATCAATATTGTTATGAACCAATTAAATGGTCCCCTCTTCTATCCACACTACATGAAGCACCTCACCCCCCAACTCTCTTAACCTCCCACATATGCCTTGCTTGACACCACTAAGTTATTGGAAAAAATCACACATTATGTGCACAACTTCTCCAACTATTAGGGCACTTCATCTATATATAGCTCCCTATAGCATGGGATCAAGGGAGGTTCTTTAGTCATCTCTACCATATATGCTCTTTAGATATAATTACTAGCTATTATGCTAGACCTTGATGTTCACTTCTGAACAAGTATCATAAGCATTATATGTTTGTTTGATATTTTATTGGACAATAATATGTAATTTATTATTTTTTATATTAAAATATTTAAAATTTATATTATTTGTTTAGCTATTTGAGTATGTTTATAATTTTTTTCATATATATTATAGATTTACATATAATCACCAGGTCATGCAATTGAATCAGTGACCCATTGGTTAAAACAGTGACCCGATACCTCGACCGGGTCAAAGGCCTATTTTAATAAGATTGCTCTTAGGTAAATGGGTAGAAGTTCATAAATGAAAATTGAGAAAAGGTACATTTTTGTACTTTTCATACTATAATTTTTGGGGAATGTTATGTTTACAAATTATACTAAGTATCACCGGTCTTACTTCAATCAAGAGTGTATGACCGGTCATACTTAGAAGGATGTATTGGATTAGGATTTAAAAAGATTTTTTTTAGATAAAAAATCTTATAGATTTTAAAAGACTATTCAGAATAGGAGAAACTTTAAAGACTTTTTTTACAATCAAGATTTTGTAAGATTGGATTTTAAAGGATTTTATTAGAATTTATACGATTTGAAATGACAATATGGATTTTTAAGATTTTAAAAAATCATATGAATTTTTAACAAACATTCAAAATTATAAAAGTCAATAAAAAAAGTTAACAAAGAAATGCAGTGATATTAATAATAAAAAAAAGTAAAACGTAATATAATTTTCTCAATTAGTGAAATTCATGATAAATTTTCGTTTGGAATTTTTTGCAATTGATCTTGTAAAACTTGGGGTTTTTGTTTTGCGTGATTAGAGTTTTCTAACCATATACCATATGCATGCTTTCATTGAGTATTCCAAGAAAAATTCGAATTTGAATTTCTGGGTTTTATTACATGAAAGTTTAGAAAATTTCTCAAATTATTTTCAATCGATACATTGAAATCTTAAATTTCTTTGAGTTTTGAAAAACAAATTTTTAGTTATCTATTAACACAAAAATTGTTTGAAATCATTTTCTATATAGCGAAGGAATTTCGTTCATGAATGTATTATTATTAAATATAGGGTTCATATTATAAAAGTTTAAATCTTTCTTTAAATCGATCTTGTTTCATTGATGTAAAATGAAAATTGGTTGGGGAGTTTTTTGTTCCCTTGTTGTTTTTCCATTATTTTATGTTGTTTTTAATACAAAAATCACACATTTTCTTACCAAAAAAAATCATGACCAGTAGCTTGAAAAATCATTTGTAAACTTTCAAAAATTCTAAAAAATTGCTTCAAAATCTGCTATTTTGAGATGAATTAGATTAAAATCTTGTTGGGTTGTTGTTTCTGGGTTGTTTTGTGATGAAAATCACTAAAAAATCTGTTGTTTTTGAGCTTTGACGAAGCTCCTATGGCGAAACTCGGTTTCAAGCGGGTCAACCCACCAAAAGAAGAAGAAGACACTGCAATAGAGAAATCTCAAGAAAATTTAGGGGTTAGGGTGAGATTGTGAGAGAGACATTCTATTTATATTTCTCACTAAAAAGTCTCACGAAATCCACACAATAAAAAATCTATTAAAATCGTAAGATTTTTGAATACCACAAAATTATTTTTTCTTTGTTTAAAATCCTAATTGAATACCAACGGATTTAGACGGACTCTAAAGTAATCTTTTAAAATCCTAATCGAATACCACACGATTTTTTCAATCCTTTAAAATCCTAATCGAATATCAATGGATTGATTTGCCCAAAAATAATCCATTAAAATTATTTGAAATCCCAATCCAATACCTCCCTTGGTGTAATTTGTAAAAAAAATTTGTAAACGGATTCTTTCCTCATAATTTTTTATAATTATTTTAAGATTTTCTGCCATTTCATTATTTATTTATTTTTATTTTTGATACATCCATTTCATAACGTTGAGATCATGAATCAGAAGAAATTCTAAGGAACTGAGAAAATACTTATTCAAACCATGCATTTTGTTATAAAAGGATTTCATTATATGGTCATTCAATTACTAAATTATAACTCAATTTTGCTAAATCGCCAAAAATCGTAGCTAGATTCACAAACTATGCTGATAAAATGAAAATCATAAACTGTGTCCGAATTGAGAAAAACTAAAATTTATGTGAGTGAACATTAACTATAGCATTAAAAATTTAATACCTTTGTAGTCAATGCCAATCCGTTTATTCACGGAACTAGTTTCTTTCTTTCTTTCTTTTTTGAGATATTAACTAGTTTCAAATTTTAAAAATATAATCACACTTTGATATATTTTAAATATAGAAAAATTTATGTCTCAAAAAATATATATATATATACAAAAATTTAATATAAGGGTTTTAAGTAAAAAAAATTAAAGGGTTATCTTTTATTTATAAATGATTTTTAATTTCAATTTTTTCTTTTGTTATTTTAGATTTTGGACAATTACCAGAAGAAAATCTTTTTCACACCGGTAGAACTGAAAATTCAATATATTTTTCACTAAATTTAGAAAAAAATAATGTAATCAATTTTTACCATTTTATGGTTATTCTTCTCTAAAGTCCGACATTTTTCTATTTTTAAAGGAGTAAGTACTTCTATAATATCAAAGATATGCTCCGTACCACCCAATGGGTGCAGTTCAGTTGGTAACTTGGCGTTGAGTTAGTGGGGTTGGACATGTGTTCGATTTCTGCTGAATGCATTCTTGGGGAGGGGGCTGAACCTTTAGCCATCACTGATCACCCGCACTCCAGATTAGTCCCATAGCCGGCTCAAAGAGTCGAAGCTCGTGGGGATACCGAAGGGAGCCAACTCGCCTCAAAGAGGTAATTAGGGTTGGGTAACTCCAAAAAAAAAATATGCTCCGTACCTAAAATACCAGGGATATAATGGATTATTGACTTATAAAATTAGGAAGTCGATCTTGTTAGTGTATATGATCATATCATATCATGTGAAATTTTTTTTTTTTTTTTTGGTAAGTCAACAATGATGCCATCATCATTGATTTTTCTATGAATAGTTTGAATCTTTTGATTATATTAAAGAATATAATATCGTTATTATCAAATAATGTTATTATTAATGTTATTATTCTATCTTAAGAGTTGATTTCCACTAATTAATAGTTATTATTTTTAAAATAAATTTATTAATTAATTATTAATTCACAATAAATGATAATCGTTGATCAATGAAAATCAACGATTAAGATATGATAGTAACATATAGTAACATTATTTGGTAGTAATAATATCCTATCCTTAAATTAAATAATATATCAAAATAATCCATTCTCACATATTCGAAATCACCGTACTAGGAAAAAGACACGTGTCAGTCGACAGGTTGTTATTTGACTTATTTCCTTTTTAAATAAAAAATGGAACATGGCACGTTGCTTAGTAATGAGACAATTCGTACAGTTACCTAAGTTTTCTTGACGCCACTTTCTTCTCTCTCAATCCATGTGCCAACGTGGTTCTCACTTCTCAATCACAGTACGGAAAAACCGCAGTCTCATTTTCTGATTTTTTTTTTTTCTTTTACAGTAAAATTTCTTTCATTGTAGATTGCTTCTAACATGTGAAGAAGAGGAATTTAAATTTTATTAAAAAATTAGTTTTTAGACCGGTTGCCTTCTACTTTCATTTATGGATTTACAAAATTATTATCTTTATTTTATTTGTAACTAGGGAATAATGTCATTTAAAATTAGGATTAAAGTTATTACAAAAAAAAAAAAAATTAGGATTAAAGTATATCCTATAACTTTAGATAAATATGTCTATTGTTTACTTAAAGGACAACGTTTTGATTTTTTTTAACTAAAACGAATTATTTATCGTGCAACTCTTCCATCTTCACCTTGTTTGCCTTCTCTGTTTGTTCTTTCATATCGTTTTAGTTAAAAAAAAGAGACCAAAACGATGTTGTTTAAATGAATAGACATACTTATCTAAAGTTATACTTTAATATCATAAGTAGAGAAAGAAAGTAATAGAATAATGATAATACTTTAAATAATTTAATTAAATGCTATTATATTTGTTTATAATTGAAGTTATTTAGTGAATTTTTTAATTCTTGTATAATTATCTTAAATGACATTTTAAAAGGAACAGATGGAGAACAAGTCAAACTCTAATTAATCTTGGTTTACTTGTTTATTTAAATTAATTAAAAAACTAACTAAGAAGAATCTTGAGTACATAATCAAAGTATCAATAAATAAGCTTAAAAATAGGGAAATGTTATTATCTCTAAATTATGTATTTTTACTAATTATTTTTAATTATAATTTTTTAATATTTATTCAAATAACTAAGAGTATAATTTATTATTAAATTTAAATAAAAATCAGTTAATTATAATATCTGATAAAGAATAATAAGTGATTAACGGAAGACGTATTATATTACTGTTACAAAAAGAAATTCTTAAATTGACCATATTGTGAATCCTTATACCACACTACTTAACAAAATCATAATATTATTATGAATCATCATGCTTAATTTTTGAATTATCTAAAGTGCTATAAAATATTAATAATTCTTAATTCAGGTCCTGATTCAGTTAAATAGAAAATGATCTGTTATAAACTGATTTGACAATTTGTGACAACCTCTCTGATGCCTGAAGAAGTTTATAACAAGCATGCACAGTTTGAATACGAGGAATGTCAGCATTCATTAGCTCTGGATTTATACAGGAAAATAAATATCTCATGTTAAAATTTCATATGATTTAATTATGTAAAATCTCATAAAAATTGAACCTTATTATTTAATGTATGTGAAAAGAGATATAGAAACAAAAATTTCACATCACCAGAAAATCATGTAAAATCTTAATATGAGATAATCAATTCCCGTTTATACATATACATCACATATATCTACTACTCTAATGGATGCAAATTATATCATTATTCATATTTTAATTGTTATTAATATTAGATAATTAAAAATATTTTTAAATTAAAAAATTGTGATGTTTATTTTTTTTCCCCTCAATCTAAGCGTATACGTATATTTAGAAAAGAAAATAAGTAATTTGCTTGAGTTTTTGCCCTCCATAAATATAAAAAATAAAAAAAATAAAATAAAGTAAAATAAGAGAAATAAGAGAAAGCACGCGCGAGACGAGAGACACCGCCACCACGTTGGGGAGAGAGAGAGGCGAAGCAGTTAATGGCAGTTAGAGCGGTGGTAAGTTAGTTAAACGTGGTTATTGTTTTGGCTTATTAACTTAACCATGGTTAACCTCTCCCACTCTCTCTTTCTCATCTCTTCTTCTTGTGCCTATATAAACCCTCCCTCCCTCCCATTTCTCTCTAGCACACTCAACAACAAAAGCAACAAAGGGTTTGGTGTTAAAAACAGAGAAAGTAGAAAAAGCAAGCAACAATGAAGGTGCATTCTATAAGATGGTTCACTCTCTGCGTTCTGGTTATGACGCTGCTTATGGCTGCCACCAGCGCTATCAATGACAATGAGAAACACGAACATAATTTGAAAGAATCAAGGTATTTTTTGCAGTGAAAAAACAATCAAGCTTCAAGCTTCGAGCTTAAGCTTCTTCCCTGCTTCATGAGCTTGCAAATTCTATGAATTTTCCTTTTTTATTTAATATTATACATTTTTTGGGTAAAGACTAGCGAAATCGCTTTTATTTCTTTAATATTTTTCAATGATTAGAATGTGAATGTGTTTGCGACAGGGATGCAGTAGGAGAAGAGAAGCTGCAGAAACAGAGCTTGAAGAATTCGTCAATGGCGGAAAGGTTAGTGTTAATTTATTGCTACTACTACTAGGGACTTTCGAGCTTTTCCACGACGGCGTGGTGCTTATAATCACACCGTCCACGTGGAACGAAGCTATGGACAACCGTTTGATTAGGTTGAGCTGTGTTCGAGCTCAGAGGGAAACGATTCGGGGTCATTCAGATCCGATCTGAAAAATCTGAGTCGTTAATTCTGTTTTATGTTAGGAGCTAATTTTGCTCATTTTGGGGTCTGTACGGTGCCGTTTTATATTTCTTGGGATTCATCATGGGATACGCTGCTCTTCATGATTTTACAGTTGATGTTTTTTTATCTCTACAAATTTACAGGTCAGGGGATGCTTTGAATGAGCATGCAGTTGAAAATCCAGAGGAGATTGCTTCCTTGGTTGATGCGTAATATTTCTCTCTCTCTCTCTCTCTCTCTCTCTCTCTCTCTCTCTCTCTCTCTCTGTTTTTATATAAACTGAGTTATTACTTTTACTTTGTTTTGTAGTGATATTATTGATTCCTATCTCATCTCATAGGTCATGTGCTTGGTAGATTAGTTTATTTTTTGTTGTCTTGCCTCTTGGGCTTAGAAAAGAGGACTCACATGATCATTAAAACTATATCAGGATCAGTAGATTCAGCATAGCTAACACACTTGGCTTTAGTAGTACTGTATCAATAATGATTGAGATGCAGGACAAAAGAAGGATAATGCCCTTGATAACTTCTCGTGCTTCCTCCTTTTGGAATAATATTTAGATGCACTTTTCATTCTTTTTTGGAGAATTTTGTCTTGTGAAGCCTAGTCAAAGTGGTTAATTAATCCAAGTGTTAATTGAAAGCTACTACCCTGTTTCTTTTGTTTTTCATCTTGTTCCTTTGATAAGCTATAATAACGAGTTTCCACTGTTGGGCTTACCCCAAAATTTATGCCTCCTTTGTGTAAGGTTAAGAAGATACCACTAATAAATCCACTTCGTTAGAACTAGGGGAATTTAGAGCATAATTCCTCCTTTGAACAAATATCACCTCTGAAAAACAACACTACCTAAAAGAATCCGAAAACCCACTACTTTTTGAAACTTCTTATTTTATTACTAAAATATTAATATTTTGACTAATGAGACTTTAGTACGGCATTAAGTGAACTAAGTGAACGACTCTCTTTATGATAACTTGAGAAGACAAATGATTAAGTTTTAAAAACATAATTTGCGGGGAAAGCCTGATTTTTAAATTTGAAAAGATTAATCTTATACCTAAAGAATGTGAGGGAAATAAATACATTTGATTTCCCAGTCAAATGTTATTCTTTATTGCCTCTCAAAAGAATTTAGCAGGACTGCTATTGCTTTTACTCACGGTGCCATAAATCTTCATAACTCTCTCTCTCTCTCTCTTATAATAATTAAGAAATATAAATATTGCTTTTGTAAATTCTTCACGTTCTGAATTTCCCTTTCATGTTTCTAAGGAATCAACCACCATGTTCTTTGCAGATGAGATCTCTAGAAAATTGAAGCCTATATATTCTATTCGCCAGCTTAACTCACATGCTAATGTCGTGAGATCCAACCATTTCCTTCATAATAATTTTTTTTTATATTTTTTATTTTCCTTATCCGAAAATTGTTTTTCCAACTACAAACACCTTTTTATACCTAAAATCCAAGTCATAGTGGTTGTTTTTATTTTCCTTGTCCGAAAATTGTTTTTCCTTACGTATACCTGTGATTTAACTTCCTCCTCAAATTTGTTGTTTCGTGGTCCCCTTAATAGCTTCCCTAATCACATTCATTGGTGGACAGTAGTTGAAAGTTGCTATCTCCTAGGCTTGCTTTAGTAATTTGGTATATAAAATCTATTTTATTAATCTGAGTGTTAATATGGCTGGGGATACATCGAAGAAGTTATATACAAGGTATTTTCTTTATTAATATCTAATCTATGATCTTGAGGGAGCTCTAGATGTTAAGCGTTTTTTTTTCCCCTCCTTTTAGGTCATCACATACGTACATTTATATACTCACACACACATAGATAAATAATTTTTGTTTTTCACAAACTACAGGGTGTTCAATGCTTGATGAAAATTAAAATAAGTGAATCAGTACTCTCCAATAGCCATGGATAAAATAATTGCGTCATCAATTCCAAATGATTTTGTGTTAATGATTGCCTTTGCCCTCTTGATCTCGCTACCGATAGAACCAAATACAATGTTCTATACGGAGGAATTTATGCAGTTCCGAGTCCCACATCTTCTAATAAGGTGGGGTAAGCCACATGAATGGGCTACCTTTCTCCAGCCTGTCTTCATGCACAAACTCCAAACTGCACACGAGATCTGGTTTCACCACGACACTTTATACACATAGTTGTGTTTAGGCTGATCTAGCAGCTGCTGTCTGACCCACATCTATTCTATCCAACGAGACCTCCATGAATTTATTAAATGACCAGGACTCAGAACTTAATAATAACGCTTTTTACCACCGACGCCCAAAGTACTAGGCAGAAACTAGATCTTCCCCACCTTTGGCATTTATTTCTAGTAGAGAAATTCAGGTTTGACGCCAACCCCCGATTTTCCGTATGTACCGTATCATTCTATCCGTATGCATAATAATAGACCCACATGACCCACCCCACTACCCTCAGCTATGGATGGAGGGACATCAATAGTAAATGCATAGTGTTTTGCAAATTAAAGTATTAAAATGTTAAACTTTTAATTGGGTTAAATTTTTAATTCAGTTTTTTACATTATTATTTAATTATTTATTATCATGTCACTAAAATACTTTTACAACTTTAATTATTATATTTAGATTCTTTACACTAAACATGTGTTATCAAAATCAGAACGGTCCAGTGGTTGGACTCTAACTCTGGACCTCTAACAGGTCTGGTTCGGTTAATGGATCGATCATGCAAATCAAAAATTGAGTTCAATCGATGTTAATTTGATTCCGATTCGTCATTATTAATGATACTAGAATTCAAACTTAACACCTAAGAGAAGAGGTGTGTAAGGCTAACCATTAAAGTACATTACTTTTACATGTTTTATTTCTTTCATTTATATATTTTATTACATACCAGTAGTTAAATCAGTGACCTTGAGTCACCACTATTGAGTCTCACTCAGTCGATAACCAGTCCAGTTTTAATTACATTGTTAAACATAATTAAAAATCTTCATAGTAGACGAGACATCAGGCTTTTTCCGGTGCTAAGCCGGTACTTCGTCTTTTTATTTTAAAAGTTTTGTGAGAAAAAACATGACACGATCATGTGAGAAGATCATAATCATACAAAGTTAAATCAATGGTTATGATTTTGTAACTATTTATTTTACTATTTTTTCTCTCTCATCTTTTATTACCATTTATCCACCTTTGTATGGTTATAATTTCTCACTTTACCATGTCATGGGATTTTTCACATCAATCAGAGGATCCAGATCCTTTAATTTTTCTTAAAAAAAAATACTATGTTTTCATCCAAATTAAAGACAGGAATAACTTACAAACCGTGATGAGATGAAAATACTTGGTCCGGAAACATGTACGAATTTTTTTAAAAGGAATGTGGGGGGTATTAAACAGAGTTTGTTAAATTTGAACAGGAGCATACGCAATCACACGGAGAGAAGGAATCTGAATTATTTCTCATGTGGGACCGGGAATCCAATTGATGACTGCTGGCGCTGCGATAAGCGTTGGTACCTTCGGCGAAAGCACTTGGCTGATTGTGCCATCGGTTTTGGTCGCAATGCCATTGGTGGCCGCGACGGAAGGTACTACGTTGTAACCGACCCCAGCGACGATGACGCCGTTAACCCCAAACCGGGGACCCTCCGCCACGCCGTCATTCAAGACAGGCCCTTGTGGATCGTGTTCAAGAGGGACATGGTTATTACCCTAAAGCAAGAGCTCATCATGAACAGCTTCAAGACCATAGATGGTCGTGGCGTCAACGTTCACATTGCATATGGGGCCTGCATTACCATCCAGTTCATCACCAATGTTATCATCCATGGCCTCCATATCCATGATTGCAAGCAGACTGGCAATGCTATGGTTCGCAGCTCGCCCTCGCATTATGGATGGAGGACCCTCGCTGATGGGGATGGCATTTCCATCTTTGGTGCCAGTCACATTTGGATTGACCACAACTCACTCTCCAATTGCGCAGATGGCCTTATTGATGCTATTATGGCCTCCACCGCGATTACCGTTTCCAACAACTACTTCACCCACCACAATGAGGTAAATCATGGTCCTCAATAATAATTCTAAATTCTATTATTTAATAATCGTCTTAGATATGAAATAAAGATAATATTAAATAAAATTAAATATTTTTAAAACGTTATTTACATTTGTTTTTTATTTAATCATTAGGATAATAGAAATAAGGTGTTGAGTTTATTGACTTCAAAATTCTACAGGTTATGCTACTGGGTCACAGTGACTCTTATGTCCGCGACAAGCAGATGCAAGTAACCATTGCATACAACCATTTTGGGGAGGGTCTTATCCAAAGAATGCCAAGGTAACCTTTAACCATCATCTTTTAAGCGAGCCTTTTTCTTTTTCTTTTTTTGGGTCAGATATTAGTATTCTTCTTGGGTACTTCAATTGATTTCACGAACTGAGCCTTGGGCCTTGTTAGCCGGTGTTGTCTGTTGGGTTATGGGAGGCCCATTTAAAAATTGATCACTTGGGATATGAGAGGTCCTTTGAGGGGGGGAAAATTGACAAATGAATCTTTTTCCAGTCCATACCATGTGTCTCAGGAGTTACCTTTGTCTGCGCTAAATGATATCTTGTGTTAACAATGGATTGATTATTGATAATGCAGGTGCAGGCATGGGTACTTCCACGTGGTAAACAATGACTATACCCACTGGGAAATGTATGCAATCGGCGGCAGCGCTGATCCCACAATTAACAGCCAAGGCAACAGATACCTTGCCCCTCTGAACCCTTTTGCTAAGGAGGTAACATGCTTAGCACTGGCAATCCGTTGATGATGATGATGATGAACTTTTTTGTCTGAAAATGGGTAATTTGTTGTGGACAGGTGACAAAGAGAGTGGAGACAGGGCAAAACCTATGGAAAAGTTGGAATTGGAGATCGGAGGGAGACCTTCTGCTCAATGGAGCCTTTTTCATTTCATCAGGAGCAGGAGCTGCAGCAAGCTATGCTAGAGCCTCAAGTTTGGGGGCCAAATCATCTTCTTTGGTTGGTACCATTACCTCCGCTGCTGGTGTTCTTAATTGTCGGAGAGGTGTCATGTGTTAATATCAAACACTATCATCAACAACCAAAAGAAAACCAAGGGGTAAAAGCCCAAAGCAAACTTCACAAAAAAAAAAAAAAAAAAGAGTGAAAGAAAAGCATAAAGGAAAGGAAGAAAAGTTTTCATTCTTTCTTCTCTTATTATTGCGTTGTTATAGATGTATTGAGTGAGTGAGTGAGTTTGCACTTGCAGCAATGGTGGTTACACCCGTTGTTTGTCTTGTCACAAGTTAGATGTCGGGGGGAATATGTACATTTTATGTCAACTGTTATCAAATTTTTAACGATGATTGCTTAGAAGTCATGTCCCATTTTTGGAATCCTTCACTTGTGCAAGAGATTCCCCCTTAATATTCCAAGGGAAACGAAATCTATTCTCCTATCTTCCCCTGAAGTTTCTTTTTGTCTTCCTATAGACCCCCTACTGTATGGTCTTGTGACCTTGTCAAGTTCTAGCACATCTCGGTTATGTTTGTGTACCCTATATTTAGAAAACACTTGATTTGTCCCAAATGAAACGGAAAAATGGGAGGGAAAAGAAAAATGAATGTATTATTGCAATAGTTGGTTGTGTATTTTTTCCAAATCAGAATTTTTTTTTTTTATCTTTTGCCTTATTGTTTATCCTTTTCCTTTTCATGAAATTTTCGTGTTTCTCTTTTTATAAAACGAAAACGATTTAATATATTTCAATAAATCTTATAAATAAATTGCACTTTTTCTTTAAAAAAAATTTCATTAATTTATCGATTAACCCTCTGTCCAACACATGGAAGTGCGGCTCTTCCAAAACTATACATTTGCAATTCTTTGAACAGACTACGCTGTTCCTCAGTCACTAAATTAGCATTATTAAGTTACAAAAATTATTATGCACTAAAACCATAATTGTCAAATAGGTTTTGCCTATTCAGCCAAGCACATTTTATCGGTCGGGCTCACCAAGAACAGTACAGCTGGTCGACTAAATGAATTGGGCTAAATCAAAATGAATGTTTACAAATGAGAAGTTGGGCCACAATCTTTAATTATGTTTGTTAGCCCAATAAAATATGAGTAAATGTATGTACCCAAAAAGAAAAAGAAAAAAGAGAGAGCTAATGAGCGTATAAATACTTATGGCTGTCAAGATAGGTCAATATAACATTATAACTTGTTGACCAAATAATTTAACAAAGGGTTTTATTTTTCTCATGTTGTTGGAGATAAATATCTCCTATCATAGACACATAATGTGGAGGGATCCACCATTTATTAAAAAAGAAAAAAATGATGGCACAACTTTTTATGTGAAAAAAATATGAGATAGTTATCTCATGTAAAATGGGACAATGATTTCCCTTTAACAAAATATAGAATTAATTCATGAATATGTTTTCCTCCTGCTTGGCCCAACTCATGAACATAAACCCAAACTCTAAAACAAGCTCACCGCAAATATGAAATGCGGCCCCACCTGAGGTTAAAAATTTTAGAATATTAAAACATTTTATAATAAAATATGGGAAAAAAGTTTTCGATGTTACTTTAGATAACTTTATCTAATGTTCATCGAAACAACGTTGTTTTGGGGTTGAAAAATTAAAAAATTAGAGTGATAAAGACTATTATAACCCTGAAATAAATTAAAATTACAAAAATACCATGATTTTCGTCCCAAAACGACGTCGTTTTGATGAACATTAGATAAAGCTATCTAAAGTAACATCAGAAAAAACAAACCCATAAAATATTTAATGGTTAAAAAATTGACATTATTGATGATAATAGATTGAAATTAAACTTATAAAACATATTAATATTGAGTTTGGTCTGAAATAACGACACAAAGGGAGCATTCGCTAGACGGATTATTTTAAGATTCTCAGAAAATTTATCTTGAAAATTTTATTTACTCCTATTTGATAGAATTGTTAAAATTTTCTCAAAAAAATCATATTTACAGAAAAAAATTTGTGAATAAGAATGCAATAAAAAATTGTCACCATGGTGGTATTCTTGGATTACCGAGAAGTAAAAAAATGAAACACAATTATGTTGACAAAAGTAACTCTGATTTTAATAACTAAAATTTTCGTATTCTCTTCGTTCCTTGTGCTGTTGTTGTAGATGCACCTTCACTCGCTGCTCTCTCCACCACCTTAGGTTTTCGATTTCCTTTCCTTTTCTTTATCCACCTCTTCTTCTTCGATTTGCTTACCTCAATTTCCGGATCGGCGTGGCGTATTCATCTCCGATTTCGGTGTTGTTTAGGGCTCTGGTGCATTGGATGTTGTTCCTGTTGGGCTTCCTCCTTCAATGCTAAGTCTAAGCCCATTTGAGGGGTTTCCTAAAAACCCTAACCCTAGATCTCACCTCTTTTATATATTCATTAGTTGTGGGGTGGAGGCTAGGTTAAGAAATTTGAGAGAATTATTTGATTGTTTGAGCAAAGCTTTATGCTTTGCATTTGAGAGATCTCTAGATAGAGTTTGAGTGAAACATCTCTAGGGTAGTTTGATTATCACCATTGTTGGAGAGGTTGAGTTAACCACCACATTGGTGTATTCTGATTATTTGTAACCATTATTTTCATAGTGGATTTTTGATCTGGACTAGGTCTCGTGGGTTTTTACTTCTTCATTGAAGAAGGTTTTCCCACGTTAAATCTGGTTGTGTTCTTCTTCTCTCTCTCCTGTTTTGTGTTTACGTTTTGATTTTTCCGCTGCGCTGCCTGACCTGGTGAAATTCAGGCTGAGGTATTGCTGAGATCTGAGATCGAGGATCTCATTGACTGACTTTCGCAAAGGCCCCTGAGCCGATCTGAGGGAACTGAGTTTTTTCCAACAGTGGTATCAGAGCCCGAGTTCGACGGGTTCTGAGGGAGACGAGATGGAGACCAGTGGCATAACCAATGATGGAGACATGTTCAAGTTGACCGCAGATAATTTCACCTATTGGGGACCGATGATGGAAGATCATCTCTACTGCAAAGATTTACTTGAGCCCATTATCCTTGATGAGAGACCGGCAGGCACGACAGATAAGGAGTTGGAGATCCTGAGTCGGAAGGTTGTAGCCACGATCAGGAAATATATTGATAAAAGCCTCTTTGAGCACGTATCCAAACTCACGAACGCGTATGAGTTGTGGACGAAGCTGGAGTCCATGATTCAGAAGAAGACTCCCAGGAATAAAGCATACCTGGTTCGCCGACTTGTGAAGCTTGAATACAAGGACGGCATGAACATGATTGAACACCTGAACACCTATAAAGGTATTGTGAATCAGCTGTCAAAAGCTGAGATGAAAATTGATGATGAGATGCAGGCTTTGCTGCTGTTGAGCTCGCTGCCAGAAAGCTGGGATACTCTAGTGGTGACTTTGAGTAATTCAGCTCCAGAAGGAAAGTTAAAGATGGATGTCGTGACAGACAGCCCCCTGAGCGAAGAAGTCAGGAGAAGAGAACGAGGTATTTCGAGCACGTCTGAGGCCAACGTTGCTGAAAAAAAAGGGAAATCTGACTCCCGGGGTAGAAGCAAAAGTCGGGGTCGAGATCATGATAAAATAGGAAAGTCCAGAGGTCGGTCAAAACCGAAATATGAGTTAAAGTGCTTTTACTGTGGAAAGACAGGTCATAAGAAGCCAGACTGCTGGACCCTGCAGAATGATGAGAAGAACGGCTTTGTGAAGCCGGATCAGATTATTCCCAAGAAGAGGGAAGACAAGAGCACCACTGCGGTGGCTGTCAACCCGGATGCCGAGATATTCCTCCTTGGGTGAGGATAATTATTTGAATGTTGCATATGATGACTGCACCTGGATTGTTGACTCTGGTGCCTCCTTCCACGTTACTCCACTCAAAGGTTTTTTCTCCTCTTACCAAGGTGGTGATTTTGGAGTCGTGAAGATGGGAAATCAGGTGACCAGCAAGATTGTTGGCGTCGGTAATGTGACCCTGACCACGGATGTCGGATGCCAACTTGTGTTGAAAGATGTGAGGCATATACCTGACATGCGTTTGAACCTAATCTCGGTAGGCAAATGATGCCAAGTTAGTGAACTACTTCGGTAGTGTTAGATGGAAGCTGGCCAAGAGAAACTTGGTCGTGGCCCGAGGTAAGAAGGAAGGCTCCTTGTTCGTAATGCAAGGAAAGATCAATGGCGGAGAAGCCAATTCTGTCCGAGATGAACCTAGCTTTGAGCTATGGCACAAGCGCCTCGTCCATATGAGCGAGAAAGGGCTCCAGATTCTGAACAAGAAAGGATTACTGACCAGGTTGAAAGGCCAAGCGTTGGATAGTTGCATGCATTGCCTAGCTGGAAAGCAGCACCGGGTTTCTTTTGTGAGACCGGATCAACCCAGACGACGCAAGTATATTCTTGACCTCGTCCATACTGATGTCTGCTCCATGTCAGAAAAATCCCTTGGAGGAGCTCAGTACTTTGTTTCATTTATTGATGACTATTCCCGCAAAGTGTGGGTATATTTGTTGAAGTCTAAAGATCAGGTACTCCAATCCTTTAAAGAATTCCACGCGATGGTTGAAAGGAAGACTGGCAAGAAATTGAAGGTGGTCCGATCTGATAATGGTGGTGAGTATTGCGGCCCATTTGATGCATACTGCAGAGCGGCCGGGATCCGACTTGAGAAGACGCCCCCCAAGACTCCACAGTTGAATGGACTGGCTGAGAGGATGAACCGAACTATTGAAGAGAAGGTC
Source organism: Gastrolobium bilobum (assembly GCF_033153095.1). Taxonomy (NCBI): domain Eukaryota; kingdom Viridiplantae; phylum Streptophyta; class Magnoliopsida; order Fabales; family Fabaceae; genus Gastrolobium; species Gastrolobium bilobum. Next base: position 183,987 of record NW_026896382.1, on the reverse strand, counting down.
CGAAGCATGTTATCCAATGCCGGATTGCCAAAATCATTCTGGGGAGAAGCCGTCAAAACAGCTGTTGACTTGATCAACCTCTCACCATCACGACCACTTGAAGGAGAAATTCCAGAAGAAGTCTGGACAGGTCGGAAAGCGGCCTATAATCAATTGAAAGTGTTTGGATGTCGAGCTTTCGTGCATATCCCTAAAGATGAAAGGGCAAAACTTGATGCGAAGGCAAAAGAATGCATTAATCTTGGTTCGCCGAAATGTGAGTTCGGGTTCCGACTTTTGGATCCAATCAATAAGAAGATCGTGAGAAGCCGAGATGTGATCTTTCATGAAGATGAGAACATTCATGACATCTCGAAGCCCAAAGTCCGATTTATTGTCAGACGCGAAGAACCCAATCCTCCTGTCCGAGCTGAAGCAGGGGGAGAAAATCAAGAAAATGATGATCAGCAACAAGCTGAAGATGACCAAGACACTGAGGTCCGAGTTGATGATGAGATCCGGGATGAAAATGATGAACCGGGTTATCAAGCTGAAGAACAACCGAGATATCCAACTCGAGAAAGAATACCCTCTACAAGATACCCATCTGATGAATACACTGTTGTTGCTAAAGACGGTGAGCCTCAGAGTTATGATGAGGCTGTGATGAGCTCAAAGAAAGAAGAATGGAAAAAGGCAATGCAAGACGAGATGAAGTCTCTGCACGAGAATCAGACTTATGAGCTGACCGAGTTGCCTGAAGGAAGACGAGCTCTGAAAAATAAATGGGTCTACAAGATTAAGAATGAAGAGAGCGGGCAGAAGTCGAGATACAAAGCCCGGATTGTAGTGAAAGGCTGCAATCAGAAGAAAGGAGTTGATTTTGAGGAGATTTTTTCTCTTGTGGTGAAAATGACCTCGGTCCGAACCGTGTTAGCCATGGCGGCTTCGATGGACCTCGAGGTAGAACAAATGGACGTGAAGACTACATTTCTTCACGGTGATTTAGCAGAAGAAATATATATGGAGCAACCTGAAGGATTCCAAGCTCCAGACCAAGAAGACTTGGTATGTTGATTGAAGAAGAGCCTTTATGGCTTGAAGCAAGCACCTCGGGAGTGGTACAAGAAGTTTGAATCATTCATGACTGATCATAAGTTTGAGAAGACTGAAGCCGACCACTGCGTATTTGTGAAGAGGTATGAGGCCGGAGATTTTCTGATTTTGTTGTTATATGTTGACGACATGCTTATTGTAGGGAAAGATAAATCGAGGATAGTTGCCCTGAAAAAGGCGTTGAGCTTGTCCTTCGCAATGAAGGACCTCGACCCTGCAAAGCAGATTCTCGGAATCAAGATTATCCGAGATAGACAAAAGAAGCTACTGTGGCTGAGTCAAGAGAAGTACATTGAGAAGATTCTGAAGAGATTTAGCATGGACAAAGCCAAAACAGTGAGCACCCCCCTAGCCGGACACATAAAGCTGAACCAAAAGCAATGTCCGAGATCTGATGAAGACAAAGATAAGATGATGAAGGTCCCGTACCAATCCGCCGTCGGAAGCTTGATGTATGCAATGGTTTGCACTAGACCCGACTTGGCGTATGCTGTTGGAATGGTAAGTCGGTATCTGCCAAACCTCGGCAAAGAGCACTGGGAAGCAGTGAAGTGGATCTTCAAGTACCTCCGAGGTACGACCGACTTATGTCTCCAATTTGGAAAAGGCAAAGCCGAGTTGCAAGGCTACTCGGATCCTGATTTATGGGGAGACGCCGACTCGAAGAAGTCGACTACATGATATTTGATGAAATTTGCCGGAGGAGCTGTCTCTTGGCAATCAAGACTTCAGAAATGTGTTGCACTATCGACAACTGAGGCTGAGTACATTGCCGCTACTGAGGCAAGCAAAGAGATGTTGTGGATGAAGAAGTTCCTCATGGAACTCAGCCATGATCAAGACAAGTACGAGCTGGGTTGTGACAATCAAAGCGCAATCCATCTTGCGAAGAATTCGACCTATCACTCCCGCACTAAGCATATTGATGTGAGGTATCACTGGATCCGGGATGTTATGGAAGGTGGTGAGTTCGAACTCGTCAAAGTGCACACTGACCAAAATTGGTCCGACATGATGACGAAGCCGGTTCCAACAAGAAAATTTGAAGACTATTGTGAAGAAGCCGGGTTGATGCTGAAGCCGACGCATTGAAGTCGGAAGGGGAGATTTGTTGGGCTTCCTCCTTCAATGCTAAGCCCAAGCCCATTTGAGGGGTTTCTTAAAAACCCTAACCCTAGATCTCACCTCCTCTATATATTCATTAGTTGTGGGTGGAGGCTAGGTTAAGAAATTTGAGAGAATTATTTGATTGTTTGAGCAAAGCTTTGTGCTCTGCATTTGAGAGATCTCTAGAGAGAGTTTGAGTGAAACATCTCTACGGTAGTTTGATTATCACCATTGTTGGAGAGGTTGAGTTAACCACCACATTGGTGTATTTTGATTATTTGTAACCATTATTTTCATAGTGGATTTCTGATCTGGACTAGGTCCCGTGGGTTTTTACTTCTTCATTGAAGAAGGTTTTTCCACGTTAAATCTGGTTGTGTTCTTCTTCTCTCTCTCCTATTTTGATTTTTCCGCTGCGCTGCCTGACCTGGTGAAATTCTGGCCAAGGTATTGCTGAGATCTGAGATCGAGGATCTCATTGACTGACTTCCGCAAAGGCCCCTGAGCCGATCTGACGGAACCGAGTTTTTCCCAACAGTTCCTTTTCTTGGTCTTGTTTTTGCGGTGATACCCAAGTAAACCGCTCGCTATAATTCCATTCATTCCGGATGTTTTAAGTCTGGAAATTCCAAAAAAAAATTGAAAACTATTTAAATTACTAGTTTGTTTCCACGTCTTTGTGAAACCAATAATTTTTCCGTATTTCGTACCCGCTTGAATGGCGTGGAACAAGAATTGGATGCCGAGGACGAGGAAGCATCATTAAGTGGGCAAGTGAAGTGACTTCTTATTTTTTTATTGCAGCCGGCATTTAGTCTCATAGATTTCACATTCAATAGAGACTGTGAATCACAACAGCAACAACGATGTACTTACATTTGACTCATTGCAAATGCTCCCAATTATTGTTCAAGAAGTTTTGAGTCAATCAGAATTATGGCCCAATAGGTTCAAAAAAGCAGCAATTTGAGATATAATAATTTTTTATCAAATTTAAGCCCAAATGAAGCAAAAAAAATGTGATTGTGATTTGTTTGACAAAAGAAGGAAAGCAACAAATTTGGTATGATTTGAGATCTAATATTTAGGATGTGTTTTCAATAATTTAATTGTAATCATTTATTGATTTATTTAGAAGGTAATTACCGTTATATTTATTTTTAAGAATTTTTCTTATTTTTAAGATTTTAAATTTTGAATTGATTTGTACTTAGTTTATAAAAGGGTGCTTAAAAACCTTGTTGTAGGAGTTGAATTTTTTTTGTAATTTTGTTAATAGAAATTGAAAATCGGAGAGTTTCTTTTTTATCAATTCTAACTTTTTGTTTAGTCACTTTTTATGCACTTTTAGCATAATTGAATCAAAGGTGTGAAAGCAAAGAAAAAATATATATCAAATAAATTGTAAGTAGTGAGCTAGATAATACTATAGTATAGCATGAAATAATTGTTCTGAGTGATATGCCTTCAGCATATAGGTTTTTCAGAGCAAAAAGAATAAGGATTTAACAGTAATTCATTGATAAAAATCTGTATTTCTCACGAATCCTTGATAATTTTCCTTTAGACATGCTTTCACGCTATTTATATGTTTTTACAGGAGAAAAGCAGGAAAAAGTTAGGTTTCAGACAAGTGACTCGCGCTAATAGAATGAAGATCACGCTAATCGCGCCACAATCCAGGAAGGAAGGGAAAAATCTGATGTGATCCGCGCTAATGGCGCGATGCCCACGCTAACCGCGCCAGAAAGAGCATTTTCTTCTGCATCACCGCGCGATTAACGTGTATCTGGCGCTAATCGCGCGGCAATGGGCCCTGCGTTTTCACAGTTCAGATTTGGACGAAAATTGCAATCAAATCACATCTTTTGAAGAGATTGTGACCTGATTTAGTCTTGGGTTATAAAAAGGGTCAGAAACCTAAGGAAAAAATACACTTTTCACAGATAAGAACATGGAGGCAGAGATCGAAGCAAGCGTTTGGAGCGAAGATTGAAGCTTTCTTCTTCTCCTAATTTCTCGGTTATTAGTTGTTTTATGAATTCTTTTCAATACTTTGTTTTGTCAGACATGAATATTCTGGCTAGTCTTTTTATATTGTGGTAAGGGTCACAACCCTTGATGTGAACCCCTTGTAGTTTGGTTAATTTTATAGTTAATTATTTCAATTGAATTTATTTTATCCTGTTCTTCATCCATAATTCTTTTAGAATTGGCCACTCTATTAGGATTGCGATGGTTAGGGTTTTCAATAGGAATATTGGGATTCTAGTTCCTGACAAAGGGTAAAATAACTGTTCATGTATGCACTAGGGATAGGCTACATGAACTGCAAACGTGGAAAATTCACTGGGTTAAAAATATTAACTTGAAAAAGGATTTCTAAGGGATTAGGATTCTAATAGGGTTAATAAAGTTAAGATCACTAAGGGATTAGGGCTTAACTAATTAATTAATAGATGGTGAATTGTTTGATCAATTGGGTAACTAAATATAAATTTAATCAATATTATAGGGTGGGGATCGGAAAGGTGTTGGAGTTCTTTACTGCAATAGCTTCTTATATATTTTTCTTCAAATCTCAATTTTTATTCTAAGTTTTCAAACTTCTCTCTGAATTGTTCACGAAATATTGAATAGTTCATAATTGTTACAAACACGATTACTTCAAAAACCAACTTTTGTTCATCCAATAAGAAAGGGATAGTTAAATTAAATTTGGTGCCTCAATCCACGTGGGACGATATTCTTACTCACTTTTTATTACTTGGTACGATCGGTGGGTAATGCATTTTTATTCTTACTCAATCAGGTCATCAAAATTGGTGGGTAATGCATTTTTATTAAAAAAATAATAATTTGAAGTTGTCTCTTCTTGTCTTAAAAAAGTGTAGAACTCCTTTAAAAAAAAATTGTAGGTTTTTTGCTAATAGTATACTCTCCTACAATGATCTCAAATTTCAGCTTTAAAGACTGAAGCAATTTACAGAAAAATAGATTAAAAGAAGGGAAAATAATTTTTCCTTGCAAATCCATTTTTATGGGAAGGGTTGTTAGTAAATGTCTTATAATTATTAAACGTGATTAGTTGAGGACTGCAACATCTTCTATAATTAATTATTATAACGAATATTACATTATTTCTCTAAACTATATTTTCTTTTTATGTATAAATAGTAAGAAATAAAATGGAGAGATATCAGTGTGGTTAATTAATCTATACTATTTTTTTTAAATTTTACTGTTAATAATAAGAACAATTTAAAAAAACTATAGAAACATCGATATTTAATACTAACATTGCTTTATACATAACTTCAAGTCAAGTACATATTAAGATTATTTTACATCAGTTCTACGTCCTACTATATATGACATCACTTCATTACATATTTTACATCATGATGTCATATAATTACGCAATACATTAGTCTCAGTCTAATCTAATCTATAAGTGTAGGTCTCAACGCTTTCAGCATAGAATATTGCAGAAGCTCCTTGATTTCCTACTATAATATAGAATTCCATGCGATCATCGCAAGCTAGAAATCACCGATACATGTTTTTTGAAAAAATTTGCGTGTCGGACACCGACACGTGGTCAATATTTTAGGACACACGGTCAAAGCTCCGACATATGTTTTCGACACGCAGTCAACTTTTTTCGATATGCGGTCAACGCTCCAAAACGCTCTCGATACATTTTTTTTAGGTCTAAATTTTATTTTATTAACTAAAAATGAAAAATAATTTATAAGTCAATTTTTTCTGTTATGAAATTTGTCATAAAAAATTAACAAGGTATGAAAAATTCCTGTTGCTTTATATTTTTGTTATGCAATTTGAATATTTGATTGGTTATATGACTTATTGTGAATTGTTATATGGATTAAATATAAATTATATTATATATATTAAAAATATTATTTAATATCAAAACGTGTCTTAACGTGTCGAAATATGGCATTTTTTAAAATTAATGTGTCGGCGTGTCATGTTGTGTCTCGTGTCAGAGTCGGCGCAACATAGATCGTAAGAGTAAACAGTGATACTCCATCTTTCACGTGACAAGCTTAGGCTAGGCATTAAGGTTCTCTGGAAAGGTTAGCACATAACAAAAACACGGGTGAGATAAATCTCAGTAATATTGAGGTTTTCTAACTATAACCATTTCCAGCCGTATTAACGAAAAATACCATTCTCTTAAATAATTTCATAAAATGAAATATTATCAATATAATAATAAATAATACATTGTGTGATATTTAACTGAAACTAATTAAATCCTCAATTTTCTGGGCCTCTGCATGTGAAAGATTTACTGTGGCGAAGCTCAAACCACGATAAGGCGTCATTTACCTTATAATCGTCTGAACCCAAACTCTGTGGGTCAGTTCAAAGCAGTCTCCATCAGTTAAGGTTTACACATTCTCTTCGTATTTAGTTGGTACCAAATAATTCATTAACTTGATAATCAGTTGTTGAAAAGAAATAAAATAAAAGAAACAGAGCTACAGTAAAAGAATAAAACCAAAGAACAATACTCAAAACAGAAAAACATATAAAGAAGAGTTCGTTAGAATAATAATATCAAAGTTAAACATCGTTTTTGAAGAATGATTGAAAGGAAAATGAGAGAATATTTTTCATAACTCAATATTACCTTCTTCGTTACATTCCATGCACTTCCTTCTTTTCTTTTAATCTCTCTTTGCTTTCGGTTCCTTACTTTCTCTTACTGCTTTCTTCCTTTGGTTTTCCTTTTTTTCATTAATGATTAGTAACATATATTTATATAGAGACTCGCTTACGCTGTTTTGATTCTTCGAATAATTATTGCAGTTAGTTAAATTTTAACAGAACTAAATGTATATAGTTAACTCCTAAGTAAATAATTACTTTTCGGATAATAATTAATTATAGAAGATGTTACAAGGTCAATGATATTAGACCAAGCTCGAACCAGATAGGTTGACCCAGAACTCGGTGCACGGTCATCTGACCGGTTCGAGTCAAGTATCGGACCGACCATGTATCAGATCTGGTGAAAATCGTTCAGGTTTTATAGAAACCAGTGATCCAATTGGGTTATCAAAACTAGTGACCCAGTCAAGTTATCCAAATTGGTGGGTCGTGCATTTTTATTAGAAAAAGAAACCAAAGTTGTCTCTTATTGTCTTAAAAAAAATGTGGAACTTCTTTAAAAAAATTTTATAGCTTTGTTTGCTAGTAGTATGCTTTCCTATAGTGACTTCAAATTTCAGCTTCAAAGACTGAAGCAAGTTACGGAACAATAGATTAAAAGAAGGTGGCATATTAATTCCTTGCAAATCCATTTTTATGGGAAGAGTTGTTAGTAAAATGTCTTATAATTATTAAATATGGTTAGTTGAGGATATTTGGTAGAGGAATTATATGTGATTACCTTATAATTAAATTTTTTTCTTTGTTTATTTCTTTTATAATATACTATATGTGGCTACCATATAAGACTTTTTTTCATTCCTACAAAAACTATATATGTTTGTAAACCTGCATAATAATCTTTTACATGTATTTGAATATTTTTAATTATAACATATAGGTTTTAATGTATTCACTTGGGTCATGTGGTTCAACCCGTAATCCACCGGTTGAACCAATAATCCAATGACCTAATATTCTGGCTGCATTAATAATCGGGTCGGGTCTGATAATATTGGTTTAAACACTATGCTATTGACAGCAAGACTGCACCCTCTATTCGGTGTGGTTAACTATGATTTTTGCACTTTCCTTTAAATTAAGGTTTTTGGAAATATGCAAGGCGTTTTTTGCCTATTGCCTTCTGATACACTTGTATTGATATCGTCATTTGGTAACTTGTGATTCCCTCCTTTTAGGCTTTGTTTGGGAGTTGGTTTTAGGAGGGGAAGGAAAGGAAATGGAGGGTTTTAGAAAGCTCTTCCCTTGTTTGTGAAAAATGAGGGGAAGGAATTGGAGATTTTTTTTTTTTTTTGGTACATTGCCAGGAGGTATCCCCATTCAACCTTCTCTGGGCACCATGCCCTCGGGGTACGGCCCGTTTGGGCTAGCCCTCATTGTAACAGTGGGTGCACTAAGCTTCACAACCGGAGAAAGGACGAGACTAATCCCCCAATCAAAGATTTTTTGGCTTATCCTCTGGCCCCCAAAGATTTTCCAAGAAACTGCTTGAGGCAGGGTTTGATCCCTGCACCAAGCAATCCCTTGGGAGCTCAGCTGCCAACAGAGCTACCCTTGGGGGTTGGAATTGGAGATTTTTCTATACCCTCCGAAATCATCCTTCTTCTTAAAATTAAAGTTCTCCCAATTTGGAGGGTTTGAAGGGAAAAATATTAAAAATTACTTATCTACCCTTAACATTAAAATGTGAAAACTACATAAATGTGAATCATTTTTAAATGTGACATTATTAGAAAAGTCTCAAATACTGGCAGAATTTATCGACCAAAATAATTTCGTCAAAAATAGTGTGAAATTTTTGATGAAAATCATATACGTCAAAAAATTTCCGTCAAAACTAAAGACGAAATTAGAGACGGAACCAGATTTTGCCATAATCAGTGACATAAATTTTTTACGAAAAAAAATTCAGTCAAATCTTTTAACGAAAATATTTTCATCCAAAATTTTGACAAAACACATTTCCATCGAAAAGTTTCGACGTAAAACAATTACGTCAAAATTTTCTTCAAAAATTTTCGATGATAAATATTTCCTTCAAAATTTGCGAATAAAAACATTTTTGTAAAACATTTTGACGAAAATTTTTTTTTGTCAAAATTCTTTATGGAATCTAAATTTCGTCAAAATATTTCACAAAAAAACATATTTATCAAAAATTTTGACGAAATTTATTTCTATCAAAATTTTCAACGAAACATATTTTTATCGAAAAAATTTTACAGAAAAAAATTTCATCAAAATTCTTTACAGAATTTAAATTTTGTCGAAAGTTTTTGACAAAAACATTTCGTTAAACTTTTTGACAAATAAAAAAAATTCTGTTGAAAATTTTCGACGAAAAATATTTTCGTCAAGTTTTTGATAAAACACATTTTCATCAAAATTTTCAGCAGAACACATTTCTGTCAAAAAAATTTGATAGAAAATATTTCCGTAAAAAATTTTGACGAAAAATATTTCGATAAAAAATTTTGACGAAAAAAATATTCTGTCAAAATTCTTTACATAATCTAAATTTCGTCTAAAGTTTCGAATGAAACATTTCCCTCCAAATTTTCGACAAAACAATTTTTGCTGAAATTGTTTTCAGAACATATTTCAATATAAATTTTGAAATGAAAACATTCGTTCAAAATTTTTGACAAAATTCTTTTTTCATTTAATACATTTGATGGAGGAAATCATTCTCATCAAAACTTTTGATGAAAACTAAATTTCGTCGAAATTTTCAATAGAAACTTTACTTTTTGTAAAAAATTTCATCAGAGAAAAAATTCTATCGCTTTTCAACGAAAAGTATTTCGACGAAAACATAATTTTGTGATTAAATTTTTGTCGTTTGCAACGTAAAAATTTCGTCGAAAATATGATCTTTTTCAGTATTGTGAATAGTACATAAATAATTTTGTTAGAAATTTTAAATTTAATTTAATTTGTAAAATATAATAATTATATTATTTTTAAAATGGGATAAAATAGTAAAAATATCTCATTAACCCTCTATTTTACTCTCTTATCATTTTTTTAACTCTCAAAAAAGGAAAGAGAATACCCTTCAATTTTCTTCCTTTTTTTCCCCTCCCTCCCCCTTAGATCTCCTTCCTTCCCTTCCCCTCCCCCCCCAAACTCTCAAACAAAGCCAGTGTTCATATCGATGTATGCGCAACTTATTGTTGTTTTATCTCCTATATTTGTATTCTAGCATTGGTCCTCGTCTACTCTAAAGCTGCATAAGATGGTTGTATTAGACTATTAATTGCATAATTTTCAGTAAATCTTGACAGCTTTCCATTATTAATAATGTTTGCATCCTACATTTTCTATTCTTATTTTACATGACATATTTAGGTATTTCATTTTATTTTAGTGAACTATTTTTTTTTATTAAATCGAAGGTGCAAAACTGAGTAGTAGTAGTAGTTGTTTAATAGTTTTTTTGGGATTTAACAAGAAAAATGTGAGTGTCATGTTACATGACACATCTTGTGTCATATCATAAATACAAATATTTTTGTGTCTATGACATGACACAAGATGTGTCATGTAACATGACACTCACATTCCCATATTACAATGGCAGAATCGATTCTTATGCTTATGCTGCTCGAGAAAGAAATTTCTTCTGAACAATATTTATGGGAAATTGTGCCAATATTTTTTTAAGTAATGGGACCCAATTCAAAAATAAGTCCGCAACAAGAGATAATTTTCAGCGAGTTGATTTCCCATATAACAATATCAAAGTCTTTTTTTTTTTTTTTGATTTTCTAAGATAGATGATAATCGACAGTCAAAAATTAATTTTTTGAGACAGGAGATCACATTAAATAGATAAACCTCTTCCAATAATTTTTTTTATATACATAAGATCAAAAATCGAACTCATGTCAATATATTTAAAAAACTCAACTATCTCCCAACTGTATTAGACTTTGTTAATAATACATCAAGTCTTAACCCGTGCAAATCGTTGTACAATTTTTTATCGACCACAAACTAGCAAAATAATCAGCGAAAATTTAATAAGAATTGATATATATCATATCCCTAAAGTTTTTATTTTAAATATTTTAAAAATATTAGTGTTAATGTGTCAGAAACAATCGATTAATCAACTAATCCAAATAAACTTAATATCGATTAATAGTATAAGAATGTTAAGTCTTATGCTGGTAAACTAGCCCCTCCTCCGTAGTCTATATTTCATTAAATAGCTTATCCTATTGTTTTAGGGAAGAGTTATATTTATAAATATTTTATTTACAAACTACATTATGTACTCCTATAAGTACACTAGGTTACACTATATATTTCCGGAGTACATAGTGTAATTTGCAAAAATTTGTAAAACAAATTTATAAACGGATCCTTCCCCATTGTTTTATTCATATATTTTTAATGATTCCATTTTTTTCATGTTGTTAAAAGAAATAATCTCATGCAAAAAATAATAACTATGTACCACAAATAATATATAGTTATATTGGTAAAAAAAAAAAAAATTCTCCGTCATGTCAGCCGACAATGTCTGAGGAGAGAGAAAAACAAAAAGCTTTAATATTATAACTATGTACTACTTGTAGTACATATAGTTACTTTTTTTGCATGAGATAATTTTTTCCAGAAACATAAAAAAAGGATTTTCGTATTCTTAACGTACATGAAAGTTTTAGAAATTTTTTTGGAAAATATAAACTTCTCCTAGAAAGAATTAATACTAAGTATTATGAGTAGTATATAGTTATAATTTTAAATACTACTATTTTTCTCTCTCCTTAAAAATTGTCGGCTGATGTGATATAAAGAGAAAAACTAACTCTAATATTATAACTATATACTACTGATATGTAGTGTTAATTGGTTGATGAAGTTCCTTCTCCTCCAACAAGAGAAGGTGCGGAAACTTTTTTGTACACATACCACTAAACCAATGCAAAATTTAATATCAAAAGGTTAAATGCTGTGAGCAACCCACTCAAATTATAAGAAAGTGTACATATCTTAATATGGATAAAATTTTGTTAATTTATATAATTTAAAGGGACAAAGCCTATTTGAATGAGCTTTTTTCTCTTCTACAAAAGCTGTTTCTTTAAGAAAAAAAGCACTTCCCAAAGTCCGTTTGGATTTCTTGTTTTTAAAAAAAAAACAGAAGTCATAAAAAAAAAAAAATCAAAAACTAGTTTTTTTTTTTTAAGCTAAAAGTTTTATTTTCTAAAAAAAATAGAAGTCAAAAGTCAAATATTTTTAAAAAATTAAATAATTTTAACTTTTGTAAAAAATACTTCTAAAATAAATAAGATATAAAAAGTTTTTTTTTACAAGCTCATTCACACGGCCCCAAGACTAGTAACTAAAAGTATAATGATTAATCAAAACAAAACTAGCTCATTCGTAAGGTTGCATATATAATTTATAATAACAAAACTCTCAAGTTCAGAGGGAAAAAAAAAATAGCGTCAAGCACTAATCCGCACGTGCTGGCAAAATAATTATGGGAGAAGTTACGGAGAGACAAGTTTAAAATTAACGATGACGATATATTTTAGTCAAAATTGAAAGCTGATTTTCATGTCATTTTTGGGCAGCTTTAAGTGGCAGCCTAGTTACTAATTAAGGTAGAAGTTTTAATCCTAATATACTACATATGATCAATCAAAACAAAATATAATGATTTCTCATCAAAAGTTACAAGCATTTCATTTCAATTCATGCATGGACCAAAACTATATATTATTTCAACAATATTCTATTATTTGATTTATTTCAACAAGAAGATGGTATATTATTTCATCAACAAGAAAGGTCACTGATAGGAGAAAATATTTCTCCTGAACATGAGAAAATATATATGGTAGCTGGAGCCCCAAGCAACAGGCAAGTAGTAGGTGCATAGACTGCAGAAAATGACTTATTTGTTTTGTTGCAAAAAGCTTTCTAAAGTGATTCTGTCAATATCACTAATATCCACAGAATTCATCAGCACTGTTAACCTCTCACTGAGGTCTTCCACCTCTTTCTGCAGCCTCCTAATGTGACAACATGTTTCCTGCAAGATCTTGGACGCTGATTGCTGCACCAAATTAAACACACAAAATTCTTGTCGGCTAAAAAGGGATCTATTTAAGTAGGATTTGAGAATAAAGTTAATTTAATCTCTACATGTTTAGATCCAAAATTTGCACTTAAAAAAAGTATTATAGTTAAAAGCTCCTTTTTGTTTTTTGGGAGTGTGTGGGTGCGGTGTAAATTTGTTTGTTATTTACTGATGTTGTTCAATTTGAAATTTATTTTTTTAAATGGTGTAATTTATGCAAAGTGATGAATTTCACCCGCAAATGCTTTTTTTGTTTGGTATAACAATCATAATTACATCTTTAAAGCAAGTCCGCTCCGGATATCTTTACAAATTTGAACTTATATGGAATTAATCCCACATTTTTTTTAGTAAAGCATAGGTATTAAGCACGACTTATATGCATGCTTATTTTTCTATTTTTTTTTTTTAATTTATGAGTCATATATAAGAGACATAATTTAGACATTTTTTTTATACTGTGTGATAAAAATCATAGGTAAAAACCACTTCTACTAATCAATTACTCTTTCAATAATAATTCATATACTAGAGTCACGACTCATGCAATTCATGGTTTATGACTATGGGCCACTACTACAGTGCAGCTGCAAGTCATGGTCTTCACTAAAATAACTTGTATCATATGATATTAAAAAAAGTTCACGAACTTATATTTTATGTATACGACATTATTTTAAATTTGTATTTGATGTCCACGACTTTGTTCAAATTATGCCAATTGAGAAATTACTTATCTGTTTCAAAATGAACATTATTTATGATTTTGCACAAAGATTAATAAATTAATTAAATATTCTCAATTTTAAGAAAATAAAAGTTTATTTACCTATATTACTATTTTATTCTATTGATGCTCTTTCATTCAAAATATCAAAAGATAAGGATAAAGTTGGAAAGAAGTGATTAATGCCTTCTGGGTTTCCTAAAGTAACAAATAATTTGAAACAAACTAAAACTTTAGGTGACAATTATTTAAAAAGGGAAATAATTTTATTCTCATGTTATACACACATTTAAAAGGTGGGTCTTATCTTTTTTGTCTTTTCAATTTTTTTTTTGAATATCACTCATATATTATGTGTGTAGCATGAAAAAAATTTCTCATTAGAAAAAGGAGAGAATAAATTTAAAGTTGTACCAAAAACTAAAATACAATCAAAATTGCACCACTAAGTTAAAAAAAAATGATTATTTAATAATTAAACGTTTTTCAAAAGTAAAATAAATTAACCAAAAAAAAAAATGCATTTACTATTGCTACCAACATCACCTTTGGCTGTTTAGCTATAGAGTTAATGCAATTATGGAATCAACTATATATTGAAAACAATGCAATTATGCAAACCATGCAGAAAAATAATGTTGAAGTATTGACATGGTGGATGAGCAAGGTCATACTCTTGAGTTGCTTCTTTGGTTCAGTTGTGGCAGCAATACTTGTAACCTTGACAGAAGATCATTAATGTCATTCTCTGTGGGCTTTGAAGCTGTTGATCTTCTGTTGCCTGACATGACTGCAAGTTCTATTTCTTCTTGCTTAATTTGTTGTTTGAAAGTTAGTGTGTTGTGGGATTTGTTGCACCGATGAAGCTGTTTAAATAGAGGATGGGAGTGAGGGTGTGAGACACTGTTTCTTGAAGGCACTGGTTAGTTAGAATAAGACGACTCCTGACAAAACATTAATAATTTGAATTGTTTGAATCAGGGCCCTCAATCACATATTTCAGCAGTACATGACATGGCCCACGATTACTGTAGTGTTTAGAGTCATTACCTAACTAAACCCACGAATATTACTGTAGTGTTTAGTCATTACCTAACTAAACCCTTATAATATGAAACGTGACCTTAACTTATTTCTGGATACATGTATCCTGAACGAAAACCTTAAATAAAAAATATATTTATATATATGGGGCGACACTAATTTATACCGGTATAAAAATAATAAATTTTACTTCAAATCTTAATTATTGATGTACTTGCATCTAATAACTCTTGTTCATTATTTATGTGAACCGTTAGATGAAAATGAGATTAACAACTAAAATTGAAAGTATATCTTACACGCGTGTAAGTTTATACTATCCCTCTATATTATGTATGGATTAGGATCAATTTATATCAGTGTACATATTACGTTAAATCTTAATTGTTGATCCATTTATATCTAAGGACTTTAACTTTTTTGTAATGTTAGCCTTTAGATACAAGAGAGATCAATAATTAATATTAAGTATAATACTTTTTATTTTTACTCCAATACAAGTTGATCTTGCCCATTATATATATATATATATATATATATATATATAGGGGCAAGATCCTTTGGCACTAGTGTCAAATTTTGAAATTTGGCATCAAATCCTAGCCGTTGATTTCCGCCAATCAACAGTTATGATTTATTGGGAATTAAACTTATTAATTCCCATTAAATGGTAATCGTTGATTGGCGGAAATATTAATTCCCAATAAATGATAACTATTGATTGGCAAAAATCAAAGGTTAAGATTTGGTGTAAAATTTCAAAATTTGACACCGGTGTCAAAAGATCATATTCCATATAAATATATATGTATATATAGATATATAGGGTAAATGATTTTTCTAGTCAATGGAGATAAGTTATCTCCGGTGAACCCAAAACGACGTCGTTTTGGGGCGGAAATTAAGATGTTTTTGTAATTCTAATATATTGCAGGGTTGTATTAGTCTTTCTCATTATAATTTTTTTAATCTTGTAACCCAAAATGACGTCGTTTTGAGTTCACCAGAGATAACTTTATTTTCAGTTACTGAAGAAATACTTTTTCTATATATATATATATATATATATATATATATATATATATATATATAAGAAAATTTGTTTCTTATATCTTGTCTCATGTAACACACAAAAATTTGGGTGAGATTCATTTTTTTTATTCTCTCTTTTTTCCTTAGTGAATCCTATCCATTTTTTTGTGTGTTGCATAAAATAATTTGTCTCATATAACATGAACCACACTTAAATTTTAGATTTAAGGAGAGTTGTAAGTTAATGACAAAATTCAGGTTTAGGGTGCATATACCTTCTCTATTTGATTGCTTGGCAGATATTCCTTCACGGAAGTCTTGTCATTTGGCTCACTCTCCCTAATGTATAATTTTGTTATTGGATTAGGGGCATTTGTTGGTTGGACCATCACATTGCTCACGTTTTCCATCACTAATTTTGGCCTTATTCAAATATTTAAGTCACCAGGTATGCAATCTTAATTTTTTAGCATTGGTGGGAAGAAAAGAAAAAATAATAGAAATGTCAGCAGGTACTCAGGCAGAGAACAAACAGGCAACATAATTACCTATTGAAAATAAATTTCATTTTATATTTGGTAGATTGAAAATAAATTCTAGTACGGTGATTACCTTAGGTTTTTTTGTATTGGTGATTCCTCTCAATTTGTAAAGAATCAATTCAACTTAAAAATTTAAATTGTTGGATAATGACTTTTTTAATGGTTTATATTATTTTTTAACACCCCTCTCACGCAAGAGTGCTTTGGACTTAAAGTTTGGATATTGTACAAGTTTAATTTTTGATTTACCTTGTGCTTATTTAATTTCACTAAAATATTAGAACAGTGAGAATCAAACGCATGACCTTGTGATCATTGAAACTCTAATAACATGTAAAGAATTGCTTCTATCAGCTAGATAAGAATTCTAACATATTTGATCCAATTTCACATTGTTCACGTGCAACAGTTTAGCAAGCTAAGTCCCCTTTTTTTTTTTATAACAAGTCCCTTTTTTCATTGTTGCATTTTAATGTCATTCCTATGGAGACATTCTACCCCGTTATGTGAACTGATGGACAAACAAGAAACTGTAATACTACTACATAATCTAGTCTGTGCTAACTTCCTGTCTCTTTTTTCTTTTTAATTATCTTTTTTTCTTTTTTTCTTTTCTGAGGATAAAGCTTGATGTGACGAACCATGTACAACAAGATGAATGACTAAACTACACAGACATGTATATGAAGGCGACAACCTGCTTGTGGGTGAGTCTAGAGGTGATTGTGATGAGGAAATGGCAAAGACAAAACCAATAATTGGAGTTTTGGCATCATTTACCAAACCTCTAATTTGGTCCCTAACTTTACGGTATCAACTATTAAACTATATTTTATGGAATTAACAAAGCTACACTTGGCCTTTGTAGATTGGGCAATTAACTATAAATAGCAGGGGTATTTGATGCTACTCATATAGACTTAGTCTATACAAATTGAGAGTATTCTAATTAAGTTCCTTAAAAAAAACAAAAAGAGTATTCTAATTAAGTCAATAAATAACATATGCATGATCATTATATACTAAATAGTTATCTCAAGTTTTGTGCTACAAAATTACTTTATATTTGAAATGATGATGTCTATTATTTGTTGGCTTTCTGTATACGATTTGCCCCTGCTACTATCCTCTGATGCTGACATCCTTTTAACAAAAATTCAAGGGACCCCCACGTTTTCCTATTTCGAGCTAGGCACCCCTTCAATGGTTTTCAGTGCATCAGTGCATAATTGGCGTTAAAATGTGCAACTAAAAGGTACCGAAAAAGATTTGGTTGGAAACATATACTTCCCGCTAAGTTCATGTATTATTATTAGGCTAAATTCTTTGATAAATCATGAAAAATAACGTGTTGGGTAGTCTTATGTATTGGTAACAGTTGTTTTGTAAATTTTTGTTTGTGAATCTGTAAGTTTCTAGTGACCAAATTGAATCTGGACATAGATATTTCAGACACAAAAAGTCAATCATAGAGGTTTCTGATTGCAGGGGTCACATGCAATCACTGATCATTTGAGTCATCAATCAATGGATTCTACTAGATGGGGTCAAAGGGGGAGAGGGTGAAATCTGAAATGAAAAGAGATTAAAGGCATAAAGCTTAACATATATAGCAGTGTTTGTTAAGGACAATTTTTCAAATCCTTATTTTATTCACTGTTTGCTAGTGGAAGAAGACCTTAGATTTCATCTAGTCTTCACGTTAACCTAAACTGTAGTAGGATTTGTCTAATTCCACTGTCAACAAAGGAACATACACCCCACATTCTAGACCTGTTGTTCATGCACCTTCCATACTATTATATACTCTGTTACTAGGCACCACCACTAATCAATCATACACGTTTCGTAAATTGTAGCATTCACCAATAACTGTCCAATATCACTGTAGATCGAAATTTTCTTCCTAATTGGGTGTAGGATATGGTATTACCTCACGTGGATCGTTCTAGTTTGTTTCAGAGACGATGCTTAATGTGGATCCAAACTTTTTTGTGACCACTTTTAATCAATTCGTTATGGCTGTTTCCTTATGTCCACTCGCCTTCAATGAAAGAAATTTGGGAAATATATTAATCGACAGAGAGTAAGAGAAATATTGTGATGGAGCAAGATATAGGTAGGAAGAATAGTGCATGCAAATGTCAAACATAATAGCAGCAGGGTCCACAAAACTGTAGGCTAAGCAAGCTAGCACAAGCTGAGTGTTTTCTTTGTTCTTTTTCTCTTCGGTGTAGTAAGAATAATTTTTTTTACATATATTCAATTTTAATCATTGATTCACTTCCATTTAATAGCTCACATATATGATAAATTAGAGGTGTTAGACGTAAATGAGATCAACAATTAAGATCGAATATAACTTATATTGCAGTAAAATGATCCAACCGAATATATATATATATATATATATATATATATATATATATATATATATATATATATATATATATATATATGACAAAATGATTTGTAATGTGACTGCATATATATAAGCATTGGCGCAATTGTAACGCCCCGTTTGCAGCCGGTTAATTAACATTCATATGATAGTAAGCACAGCATGCTCAACTTAATTAATACGGAAGCTAACTAAATAATTTTCTCTTTTTTCCTTATGTATTGCAAACCTTTTCACTTCCATGGCTAAAATAAAACGGACAGCATTTCCTCTGTATTTTGAACCTCTGTGGATAATTCCCACTATGATAATTTCAACCTGATTGACAGTTTAATATAACTCAGGAATACCACAGCATAGATAAAACATATTGCCCAGCCATCCATGGCCTAGGCTATCTCATAATCATACTGTCTCAAAATAATGTCCATGATGTTACTTATATAATTACATCAAATAAACAAAAGAGATGTAATTAAATAAGTAACATAGACCTGAGCATGCATCTCTAATAGTATATACAGACTATCAACATTGCATAGACATCTCCTATGCTCTCAAAAAATAAATGGCACATACAACCCAAAATAAAGTATGTCAGGTACAAATCTAAATATCCGTAAGACCCTGACAATCATGTCAAGTAGTATATCTCATCTGGCCTCTTGCCACGCGATGCCTCAGTACCATCAGCTCTTGTACCTGAAATGGTAATCCCCATAACGCGGGGTGAGATAATATAATTACCTTAGTAAGCTAGGGACCCTTGGAGGGCTCCTCCACCCCTAAGCTCACTTCTGGTATAAATACAGTATAAAAATTCATGCATGCATCAGAATATGTATGACAATGCAGTGTGCAATAATATAATCCTACTGGCCAGAGAATATAACAAGTATGCATTACGCAAGGAAACACCATCTTGCAACATACCGTATGAGGAAACACCGTCTTATACTATGCATAAGGAAACACCATCTTATGCCTCACACAAGGAAACACCGTCTTGTGTGGCACACAAACATACATACATATACATGCAACATATAGCAAGTCATATCCACATACCATATAAAAGTACCATCCTCCCTCGGAGTCTGGTGGAACAAACGGGGGATTAACCCCAAGGACCGAAAGCTTACCTCGCAAGCAAAGTCCTCCAATAATTCTCGTGTCCACAGATTCACGATCTTTCACAAAGTCACAACCTAGTTCCAATATGTGAAGACAATCAGTATTCCTATATACCAGTCTACCACGTTAAATTTTCAAGACTACACATACAAGAAGCCTACACTTGATTTTTAGTCCAATTTATCAAAGTGTCCTGAATGGCGATTTCATAATTTTTCTTTTTACGGGAACCAATCCCAAACATATTTAACAAAGGGACTCACGTCAAAATCACTCTTTAACTATCCATACAATGACTTACCTCAATATGAAAAATCCACAAATCTCAAACTCAAGCGAATGTGGATTCCAATCCGTGGAATTTCAAAACAACGTTGGGATCAACTCTACAACATGAAACAACAACAACCAATCACTATTAATCTCCTAAAATATCAATTTTCGGATGGTCACTATTCATCATCACCCTAAATTCGAAAATTTCAAGAAAATGGAGTTTAAGAGTTGGAAACTCACCGCACAACACCCTAAAACGATGAGAGCAACTCCTTTCAAGCTTTCATGGAGTGGGAACCTCTCAAACAACCCAAACACACAACTCACAAAATCTTTGGATAAGGATATCTCTCTCCACAATAAACCCCAACCAAAAATGAGTTATGATTTAGAAAGAGGAGAATATTTGAAGCGGTTTTGGCTTTGGAACGGATGCATTTCGTTGAGAAATGAGAGAGTTATGATTTTTTGAAAAATCACAACCTCTTATGCCATGGAAATGAGCTTCTGTCGACGGCGAAGAAAAATGAGGAGAAAGAGAGTGTTGTTTGTACTCAAGTGATGTTGTTTTACCCAATGGGTATAAACTTATCTATCCTACTCACTAAACTCTTATTCCAACGTTGTACACTAGTCCAGAATATTTTTATGGTAATATTTATAATTTTACTTTTCACTTTAGGGTAACTTTATTTACCCGCATTTTTACCTCTTAACTATCATTTTAACTCCTTTTTCACCAAAGGTAACTTTATTTCTTTTTCTTCTACTTTCCTTATAATTATTCCTCAATAACATGATTAAAATTATTATATCCATACTACATATGGGGGTTATTATACTCACCCCACCTTTTTAGGATTTTGTCCCCAAAATTAGGATCATACTTGGAAACAAACTCAGGATATAGCCGTAGGATCTCATCTTCACGCTCCCAAGTAGCCTCCTCGGGCATCCTGCCTTCCCATTGAATCTTGATCATCGGAATTGCCTTATTTCTCAGTTTTCTTTCATCTCTATCAATAACTCTCCACGACCTCACAGGAATCTTAAGATTTTCCTTTATTTGAACCTCATCAGGCTGCACAAAATGGGATTCATCCCGAATATATCTCTGAAGCTGCGACACGTGGAATACATCATGAATACCGGATAACTGTGGAGGCAAGGCAAGGCAAGCTGATAAGCAATCGGTTCCACTCTCGTTATTATCTGATAGGGACCAATAAACCTAGGACTAACCTTCCTTACTCCATGAGCATGCCTCACACCTGTCACAGGTGACAACCTCACAAAGACATGCTCACCCTTTGGAAACTCCAGAGGTCGATGCTTATGATCATAATAGCTCTTCTGGCGACTCTGTGCCTGTTTCAATTTATCCCTGATCAGTTTTATCTGATTAGAAGTGTCTTGTACCAAAGCTGGCCCAATCATTTTCCTCTCTCCAACCTCATTCCAACAAGTAGGTGATCTACACCGCTGGCCATACAAAGCCTCATAAGGTGCCATGCCCAAACTGGAATGGAAACTATTGTTGTACGAGAACTCTACCAGTGGAAGGTACCTATCCCAAGCCTTACCCTGCTCCAGGGCACAAGCTCTAAGCATATCCTCTAGGATCTGAATAGTCTTATCTGTCTGACCATCAGTCTAAGGATGATAAGCTTGCATAGTCTCAACTGAGTGCTGAAAGCCTGCAGCAGTGCTTCCCAGAAGCGAGATGTGAACTTCGGGTCCCGATCGCTCACAATGCTCTCAGGCACCCCGTGAAGTCTCACAATATCCTTCAAATAGAGTCCAGCCAACTGCTCTGTAGTAAAAGTCACCTTCACTGGCAGAAAATGGGCAGACTTCGTAAGCCTATCAACAATAACCCATATGGAATCATATCCAGCATGAGTCCTGGGCAACCCAACAACAAAATCCATGGAGATGCAATCCTATTTCCATACCGGGATATCCAGAGGTTGAAGCAAACCACCAGGTCTCTGGTGTTCAATTTTTACTTTCTGACAGACAAGACACTTTGCAACAAACTTAGCAATGTCATTTTTCATACCCGGCCACCAAAGTTTTTTCTTTAAATCATGATACATCTTAGTAGCTCCTGGATGAATAGAGTATTGACCCTTGTGTGCTTCAGTCAACACATCATCCACTAACTGACCCTTGGGCACAATTATCCTTTCTTGATATCGTTTGAAGCCCTGACCATCAACAAACACATCTTTCTGACCTGTCATGGCCACAATGTCCTTATCAAATTGTTGAGCCTCTAAGATTCTCTCCAATAATGCATTTTGAATGGCAACTTTCTCAACTTCTAACCTACCATCGCCTTTACTGACCACCACATTCAGATTTCTAAAGTTTTCAATCAACTGATATTCTTCAATCATCAGATTTGCAATCACAATAGATTTTCTGCTCAGGGCATCAGCTACAACATTAGCCTTACCTGAATGATATTTTAGTTCAAATTCATAGTCCTTTAGGAACTCCATCCATCTCATTTGCCTCATGTTCAACTCTTTCTGGTCAAACAGATACTTCAGACTTTTGTGATCGCTATACACTAAGAAATTAGCACCATATAGAAAGTGTCGCCATATTTTCAGGGCAAACACTATAGCTGCTAGCTCTAAATCATGCGTAGGGTAATTCTCCTCATGCGGTTTCAACTTCCTAGAAGCATATGCAACAACTCTCCTATCTTGCATTAGGACACATCCCAAACCTTTCCCTGAGGCATCACAATAGATCTCGAAGGTACGCTCAGGATCGGGAAGGGTCAATATTGGAGCAGTCGTCAACTTTTCTTTTAGTGCATGAAAACAATCTTCGCACTCCTGAGTCCACACGAATGGGATCTCCTTTCTAGTCAAGCGGGTCAATGGTAAAACCATTGTAGAAAACCCCTCAATAAATCTTTGATAATAACCGGCTAATCCCAGAAAACTTTGGACTTCGGAAACAGTCTTAGACCTCTCCCAATCCATCACGGCCTCTATTTTACTAGGGTCCACTGCCACTCCATCAGCAGATATGACATGGCCCAAAAATTGAACCTTTGACAACCAGAATTCACACTTGGAAAACTTGGCATACAATTGATTATCCTTCAATACTTGTAGAACAATCCTAAGATGGTCCGCATGCTCATTGTTATTCTTAGAATAGATCAAAATATCATCTATGAACACAACCACAAATTGATCTAGATATGGCTTGAACAAACGGTTCATATTGTCCATAAACACTGCCGGAGCATTAGTGAGACCAAAAGGAATTACCTGGTACTCATAATGTCCGTATCTAGACTTGAATGCAGTCTTCGGAATATCATCCGACTTAACCCGAATCTGGTGGTAACCTGACCTCAAATCAATTTTTGAGAAGACACAAGCACTCCTCAACTGATCAAGCAAATCATCTATGCGAGGGAGAGGATACTTGTTCTTTACAGTCACTTTATTTAATTGTCTGTAGTCAGTCACAAGTCTCATGGTTCCATCCTTCTTCTTGACAAATAATACTAGTGCTCCCCACGGGGACACACTAGGTCGGATGAACTTCTTAGCCAACAAGTCCTCAATCTGTTTCTTCAATTCAGCCAATTCCAGAGGAGACATCCGATATAGAGCCATAGAAATGGGCCCCACACCATGCAATAATTCAATAGAGAACTCTATTTCTCTCTCTGGTGGAAGATGCGGAATCTCATCTGGAAATACATCCATGAATTCATTTACAATTGGGATATCAGTAATCTTATCCTAATTATTATTGCTCACTAATCTTCCCAACCATATATAGCCAAATGTTCCCTCCTCTAAGGCCTGTCTAGCCTGATGTATTGATATACAAGGAGAGGAGTTAGTAGCAGACTCCTCAGATAACATCACTAGTTTCTTACCACAGCAGTCAATCACAGCACAATAGTTAGAAAGCCAGTCCATACCCAGAATGACTTGAAGACTAACCATGGGTAGACAGATGAAGTCAATTATATAGTCTCGACCTTCATACTTGAATTCAACATCCTTGCACATACAGGAAGTACTACATTTTTTCCCTGTAGCTGTAGTCACTTTCATAGGAGGAGACATTTCATACATTGGCAAATTCAAGCCCACAGCCATAAAATCGGACATGCAAGAATGAGTAGCCCCTGTATCAAACAACACATCTATATCATAACCATTAATATAAACCGTACCTTTTACCAAATTAGGCGCTTTATCTGCCTGCTGCTGAGTGATAGCATAAACTCGTCCCACAGTCTGAGACTCAGGGACAGTTGGAGTAGGAACCATCTGAAGAGGTGCAACCCTGACATCTCTCTGAGGACAGTCTCTAGAGTAGTGTCCAGTCTTGCCACATTCATAAAAAATCACCTGGCCCGTGGCACACGGTCCTCTATGCTCCTTACCACAACCAAAACACTTAGGGATCAGTGGTCTCTCAGAAGAACCAGTTTTCTTGAATTTATTACCTGAGTTCTTCACCTGCAAATTCTTATCTTTATCATCAGATTTCTTGTTCTTCCAGTAATTTGAACTACTGAACTTCTTGGAATCAGACTCTTTAGAATTTATGTTCTTTTGCCTCCTGTGGATATCCTCAACAGCCCTGCATTGATTAATCAGGGTGGGAAAATCTCTGGAACCACAACCTGCAAGACTTACTGCAATTTTATCATTTAATCCTCTCTGAAATTTTGCTGCTAAAGACTCTGAATCTGGTATAGCTCTCCTGAAGTGAGTATACTTAGCCAACTGATTGAATTTGGCCAGATATTCATCAACAGACATATCACCCTGCACAAGAGCATTATATTCACCTTCCTTCCTTTCCCTATCATCTCGGGGAAAGTACTTGTCAAGAAAGTGTCTCTCAAACAAAGGCCATGTAATAGCATGACCCTACAGTTCCAATAGGCGAGAACTATTTAGCCACCAATCACTAGCATCACCTTTCAACATATAAGTAGCATACAATAGTCTCTGATTATCTAGACATTCCATCACCCTAAAAATCCTCTCAAGATCCTGCAACCATGTAGCAGCAACAATAGGGTCATAACCACCCTCAAAAGTAGGCGGCTGATGCTTCCTGAAAGCATTTAGTCGTCTCTCTCTAGCCTCAACATCATCAATTGCAACCGTGTGAACAGATTGCAGCTCAGTATGAATAGTGGCACCTCCATGATGACTAGCCTCACCCTCTCCATCCTCGTGCTCTACATGGAGAGTATGCGGAAATGGAATGCAGTGTGTGGTGGAGGAGGTGGCGGCGGCGGTGGAGGTGGAGGCGGTGGGGGCTGATTTCCCGCTCTACCATCTCTCATGGCTCTCAATTCAGCCATCATCTGGTTCAACAAAATTTGATTGGCAGCAATTATCTCTTGATTTGTTTTCATAAGAGTTTCATTAGCCTGCCTACTAGTAGCCAGCTCCTGCTGCACACCAGCCAAAGCAGTAGCTATAGGATCAGGCTGACTGGAAGTGGCCCCAACAGTATTCCGAGATCTTAACAAAGTAGCTAATGTATGATTTGTCTGGTCGTCATCTGCTGTCGGAGGTCTCCTAGGAAGAACCGTGACTCTGCACATGTTACACAAAGGAATGAGTTGATCAGGCCCACACTAAGTGGTTACACATGCATTATCACAGAAAATCCAAAAAGCCACTCATAACAACACATTTATTGCAATACATCAAGGAATTCCCTTTTCAAAACTGCTATGATACCATAAAATGTAACGCCCCGTCTGCAGCCGGTTAATTAACATTCATATGATAGTAAGCACAGCATTCTCAACTTAATTAATACGGAAGCTAACTAAATAATTTTCTCTTTTTCCTTATGTATTGTAAACCTTTTCACTTCCATGGCTAAAATAAAACGGACAGCATTTCCTCTGTATTTTGAACCTCTGTGGATAATTCCCACTATGATAATTTCAACCTGATTGACAGTTTAATATAACTCAAGAATACCACAGCATAGATAAAACATATTGCCCAGCCATCCATGGCCTAGGCTATCTCATAATCATATTGTCTCAAAATAATGTCCATGATGTTACTTATATAATTACATCAAATAAACAAAAGAGATGTAATTAAATAAGTAACATAGACCTGAGCATGCATCACTAATAGTATATACAGACTATCAACATGGCATAGATATCTCCTATGCTCTCAAAAAATAAATGGCACATACAACCCAAAATAAAGTATGTCAGGTACAAATCTAAATATCTGTAAGACCCTGACAATCATGTCAAGTAGTATATCTCATCTGGCCTCTTGCCACGCGATGCCTCAGTACCATCAGCTCATGTACCTGAAATGGTAATCCTCATAACGCGGGGTGAGATAATATAATTACCTTAGTAATCTAGGGACCCTTGGAGGGCTCCTCCACCCCTAAGCTCACTTCTGGTATAAATACAGTATAAAAATTCATGCATGCATCAGAATATGTATGACAATGCAGTGTGCAATAATATAATCCTACTGGCCAGAGAATATAACAAGTATGCATTACGCAAGGAAACACCATCTTGCAACATACCGTATGAGGAAACACCGTCTTATACTATGCATAAGGAAACACCATCTTATGCCTCACACAAGGAAACACCGTCTTGTGTGGCACACAAACATACATACATATACATGCAACATATAGCAAGTCATATCCACATACCATATAAAAGTACCATCCTCCCTCGGAGTCTGGTGGAACAAACGGGGGATTAACCCCAAGGACCGAAAGCTTACCTCGCAAGCAAAGTCCTCCAATAATTCTCGTGTCCACAGATTCACGATCTTTCACAAAGTCACAACCTAGTTCCAATATGTGAAGACAATCAGTATTCCTATATACCAGTCTACCACGTTAAATTTTCAAGACTACACATACAAGAAGCCTACACTTGATTTTTAGTCCAATTTATCAAAGTGTCCTGAATGGCGATTTCATAATTTTTCTTTTTACGGGAACCAATCCCAAACATATTTAACAAAGGGACTCACGTCAAAATCACTCTTTAACTATCCATACCATGACTTACCTCAATATGAAAAATCCACAAATCTCAAACTCAAGCGAATGTGGATTCCAATCCGTGGAATTTGCTCAAAACAACGTTGGGATCAACTCTACAAAATGAAACAACAACCAATCACTATTAATCTCCTAAAATATCAATTTTCGATTGGTCACTATTCATCATCACCCTAAATTCGAAAATTTCAAGAAAATGGAGTTTAAGAGTTGGAAACTCACCGCACAACACCCTAAAACGATGAGAGCAACTCCTTTCAAGCTTTCATGGAGTGGGAACCTCTCAAACAACCCAAACACACAACTCACAAAATCTTTGGATAAGGATATCTCTCTCCACAATAAACCCTAACCAAAAATGAGTTATGATTTAGAAAGAGGAGAAGATTTGAAGCGGTTTTGGCTTTGGAACGGATGCATTTCGTTGAGAAATGAGAGAGTTATGATTTTTTGAAAAATCACAACCTCTTATGCCATGGAAATGAGCTTCTGTCGACGGCGAAGAAAAATGAGGAGAAAGAGAGTGTTGTTTGTACTCAAGTGATGTTGTTTTACCCAATGGGTATAAACTTATCTATCCTGCTCACTAAACTCTTATTCCAACGTTGTACACTAGTCCAGAATATTTTTATGGTAATATTTATAATTTTACTTTTCACTTTAGGGTAACTTTATTTACCCGCATTTTTACCTCTTAACTATCATTTTAACTCCTTTTTCACCAAAGGTAACTTTATTTATTTTTCTTCTACTTTCCTTATAATTATTCCTCAATAACATGATTAAAATTATTATATCCATACTACATATGGGGGTTATTATACTCACCCCACCTTTTTAGGATTTTGTCCCCAAAATTAGGATCATACTTGGAAACAAACTCAGGATATAGCCGTAGGATCTCATCTTCACGCTCCCAAGTAGCCTCCTCGGGCATCCTGCCTTCCCATTGAATCTTGATCATCGGAATAGCCTTATTTCTCAATTTTCTTTCATCTCTATCAATAACTATCCACGGCCTCACAGGAATCTTAAGATTTTCCTTTATTTGAACCTCATCAGGCTGCACAACATGGGATTCATCCCGAATATATCTCCGAAGCTGCGACACGTGGAATACATCATGAATACCGGATAACTGTGGAGGCAAGGCAATGCAAGCTGATAAGCAACCGGTTCCACTCTCTTTATTATCTGATAGGGACCAATAAACCTAGGACTCACCTTCCTTACTCCAAGAGCATGCCTCACCTGTCACAGGTGACAACCTCACAAAGACATGCTCACCCTCTGGAAACTCCAGAGGTCGATGCTTATGATCATAATAGCTCTTCTAGCGACTCTGTGCCTGTTTCAATTTATCCCTGATCAGTTTTATCTGATTAGAAGTGTCTTGTACCAAAGCTGGCCCAATCATTTGCCTCTCTCCAACCTCATTCCAACAAGTAGGTGATCTACACCGCTGGCCATACAAAGCCTCATAAGGTGCCATGCCCAAACTGGAATGGAAACTATTATTATACGAGAACTCTACCAATGGAAGGTACCTATCCCAAGCCTTACCCTGCTCCAGGGCACAAGCTCTAAGCATATCCTCTAGGATCTGAATAGTCCTCTCTTTCTGACCATCAGTCTAAGGATGATAAGCTTGCATAGTCTCAACTGAGTGCCGAAAGCCTGCTGCAGTGCTTCCAAGAAGCGAGATGTGAACTTCGGGTCCCGATCGCTCACAATGCTCTCAGGAACCCCGTGAAGTCTCACAATCTCCTTCAAATAGAGTCCAGCCAACTGCTCTGTAGTAAAAGTCACCTTCACTGGCAGAAAATGGGCAGACTTCGTAAGCCTATCAACAATAACCCATATGGAATCATATCCAGCCTGAGTCCTGGGCAACCCAACAACAAAATCCATGGAGATGCAATCCCATTTCCATACCGGGATATCCAGAGGTTGAAGCAAACCACCAAGTCTCTGGTGTTCAATTTTTACTTTCTGACAAACAAGACACTTTGCAACAAACTTAGCAATGTCATTTTTCATACCCGGCCACCAAAGTTTTTCCTTTAAATCATGATACATCTTAGTAGCTCCTGGATGAATAGAGTATTGACCCTTGTGTGCTTCAGTCAACACATCATCCACTAACTGACCCTTGGGCACAATTATCCTTTCTTGATATCGTTTGAAGCCCTGACCATCAACAGACACATCTTTCTGACCTGTCATGGCCACAATGTCCTTATCAAATTGTTGAGCCTCTAAGATTCTCTCCAATAATGCATTTTGAATGGCAACTTTCTCAACTTCTAACCTACCATCGCCTTTACTGACCACCACATTCAGATTTCTAAAGTTTTCAGTCAACTGATATTCTTCAATCATCAGATTTGCAATCACAATAGATTTTCTGCTCAGGGCATCAGCTACAACATTAGCCTTACCTGAATGATATTTTAGTTCAAATTCATAGTCCTTTAAGAACTCCATCCATCTCATTTGCCTCATGTTCAACTCTTTCTGGTCAAACAGATACTTCAGACTTTTGTGATCGTTATACACTAAGAAATTAGCACCATATAGAAAGTGTCGCCATATTTTCAGGGCAAACACTATAGCTGCTAGCTCTAAATCATGCGTAGGGTAATTCTCCTCATGTGGTTTCAATTGCCTAGAAGCATATGCAACAACTCTCCTATCTTGCATTAGGACACATCCCAAACCTTTCCCTGAGGCATCACAATAGACCTCGAAGGTACGCTCAGGATCGGGAAGGGTCAATATTGGAGCAGTCGTCAACTTTTCTTTTAGTGCATGAAAACAATCTGCGCACTCCTGAGTCCACACGAATGGGATCTCCTTTCTAGTCAAGCGGGTCAATGGTAAAACCATTGTAGAAAACCCCTCAATAAATCTTTGATAATAACCGGCTAATCCCAGAAAACTTCGGACTTCGGAAACAGTCTTAGACCTCTCCCAATCCATCACGGCCTCTATTTTACTAGGGTCCACTGCCACTCCATCAGCAGATATGACATGGCCCAAAAATTGAACCTTTGACAACCAGAATTCACACTTGGAAAACTTGGCATACAATTGATTATCCTTCAATACTTGTAGAACAATCCTAAGATGGTCTGCATGCTCATTGTTATTCTAAGAATAGATCAAAATATCATCTATAAACACAACCACAAATTGATCTAGATATGGCTTGAACAAACGGTTCATATTGTCCATAAACACTGCCGGAGCATTAGTGAGACCAAAAGGAATTACCTGGTACTCATAATGTCCGTATCTAGACTTGAATGCAGTCTTCGGAATATCATCCGACTTAACCCGAATCTGGTGGTAACCTGACCTCAAATCAATTTTTGAGAAGACACAAGCACCCCTCAACTGATCAAGCAAATCATTTATGCGAGGGAGAGGATACTTGTTCTTTACAGTCACTTTATTTAATTGTCTGTAGCCAGTCACAAGTCTCATGGTTCCATCCTTCTTCTTGACAAATAATACTAGTGCTCCCCACAGGGACACACTAGGTCGGATGAACTTCTTAGCCAACAAGTCCTCAATCTATTTCTTCAATTCAGCCAATTCCAGAGGAGACATCTGATATGGAGCCATAGAAATGGGCCCCACACCATGCAATAATTCAATAGAGAACTCTATTTCTCTCTCTGGAGGAAGATGTGGAATCTCATATGGAAATACATCCATGAATTCATTTACAATTGGGATATCAGTAATCTTATCCTAATTACTATTGCTCACTAATCTTCCCAACCATATATAGCCTATGTTCCTTCCTCTAAGGCCTGTCTAGCCTGATGTATTGATATACAAGAAGAGGAGTTAGTAGCAGACTCCTCAGATAACATCACTAGTTTCTTACCACAGCAGTCAATCACTGCACAATATTTAGAAAGCCAGTCCATACCCAGAATGACTTGAAGACTAACCATAGGTAGACAGATGAAGTCAATTATATAGTCTCGACCTTCATACTTGAATTCAACTTCCTTGCACATACAGGAAGTACTACATTTTTTCCCTGTAGCTGTAGTCACTTTCATAGGAGGAGACATTTCATACATTGGCAAATTCAAGCCCACAGCCATAAAATCGGACATGTAAGAATGAGTAGCCCCTGTATCAAACAACACATCTATATCATAACCATTAATATAAATCGTACCTTTTACCAAATTAGGCGCTTTATCTGCCTGCTGCTGAGTGATAGCATAAACTCTTATTCCAACGTTGTACACTAGTCCAGAATATTTTTATGGTAATATTTATAATTTTACTTTTCACTTTAGGGTAACTTTATTTACCCATATTTTTACCCCTTAACTGTCATTTTAACTCCTTTTTCATAAAAGGTGACTTTATTTCTTTTTCTTCTACTTTCCTTATAATTATTCCTCAATAACATGATTAAAATTATTAAATCCATACTACATATGGGGGTTATTATAGCAATCATCTAAAAATTACATCGTTTTGATTGGGATAAAGGAATTTCGTATTCAAAATTAATTGTAGAAAATGAAAATACTATATTTATTTCTACCTTTGTAAGGTTATAATTCCTCATATTTAATGCTTTATATTTATTTCCGTATTAGTATGGTTATGATTCCCCATATTTAAAGCTTTCACACTATAAAACAACGTAGTTTTATATGACTGCACCAAACCTTAGGTGCAGTCACTGTACATCCGCTAAACCTCATATATATATATATATATATATATATATATATATATATATATATATATATATATATATATATATATATATATATATACGCTCTATAATGTTAATGACATTCCTCCACTTCATTCTTAGTATGCCAATTTATTTTTCACTTCCATAAATATTGTTCTAGTACTTTCCTCTAAATAAGTTTCCTACTTTTTCAATTTTGTGTTATGCTCTTAGTAATAAGCTTTTATTGTTACTAGATCATTTAGGAATTTTTAAAAAATATGTCAAAACTATTTTAATCTATATTTTTTCATCTTTTTTTCTACTAGTACTGCTCTAAATTTCTCCAAATATTTTTATTTCTCATCTTATTCATCCTTTTATAACAATACATCCACCTTAACATCTTCATTTTTGCTACAATCATTCTATTTTTATGTTGTGCCTATGTTAGTCAACATTGTGCTTTGTATAGCATTGCAGACCTTATTGTGGTTCTACAAAAATTTTCTTTTAGCCCTAGATAAATTTTATGATCAAACAAAAAACCTTAGTACATTATGTCATTTCATCATACATGCCCCAATTCTATGACTTACATAATCATCCATCTCTCCCCCTTTTGTAACACTGATTTCATATGTCTATATGCATATCTTCTTAGGTACCTCTTGTCCTAGCATTCCAAGGATTCTTGATCTCTCCCTCTTGTTGTGGCGAACTCACTTTTCATATATATATATATATATATATATATATATATATATATATAGATGAAGGTTATACTTACAACTTTTTTTTTACAACCTCTTACAACCATATCTTAACACCGTTGATTTTCGCCAATCAACAGTTATCATTTATTGTGAATTAATAATTAATTAATGAGTTTAATTTGCGAAAATCATAACCGTTGATTGTCGGAAATCAACGGTGTTAAGATATAGTTGTAAGAGGTTGTAAAAAAAAAGGTTGTAAGTATAACTTTTCCCATATATATATATATATATATATATATATATATAGGGGTGAAACTGGGTCGGGCCGGCCTACAGGGGCCTACGGCTCGGCCTACATCAGGCTAGACCTGACCTAGTATATTTTGTATAATAGGCCGGGCTCGGGCCTTAAAAAAGCCTGTTTAATAAAAAGGCTGTAGGCCCACTTTCAAAAGGTCGGGCCTATAAGCCTACATGCCGGCCTATATTGTACTATTTATTTTAAATAAAATAAAATAAAGTAGAGTAAGTATGCCTTGAAGAAAAAAAAAGATATAAATTTAATCAATTGCAATTATTTATAACTTAATCATATTCAATTATATTTTAATAGAAATCTTACTTT
Source organism: Gastrolobium bilobum (assembly GCF_033153095.1). Taxonomy (NCBI): domain Eukaryota; kingdom Viridiplantae; phylum Streptophyta; class Magnoliopsida; order Fabales; family Fabaceae; genus Gastrolobium; species Gastrolobium bilobum. Next base: position 150,681 of record NW_026896382.1, on the reverse strand, counting down.
TTTTCTTATATAGGAGGAACCAAAATCTCAACATGTTAGATCGTGTATATGAATATATTAAAAGATTTTTGGCAGAGGTTATACTTACTACAAGCATCATGATGTGTTTGTTGGATTCATGTAGTTATTTTAATTTACATAGTATGGATTTGTTTGTTGGATCTGATGAAATATATGTTATTTAATTTGAGCATTTTGCTTTTGAAAATGACTTAAATGCATATTGTTTTAGTTTTGTTATGATTCATGATTCTGTTTGGACGTTGAAATTATGATTTTTGGTGTAGCAACAGAATTTGAGTACTTTGTAAAGTTGATTCATGGTTCTGCTTGGAAGTTAAAAATTAACAGGCTAACGAGCCAAGCCAGGCCATTTGTTTTTTTCATAAACGGGCCAAACCAGGCTAACAGTTAGACTCATACTAGGCTTGGGCCGGGCCAAATTGATATTTTTTGACGTAGGCTTGGGCTTTTCGGGACAAAGCTCGGCCTAGCCCAGCCCACTTTCACCCCTATATATATATATATGGATGTGTATGGGTCGAATTGAACTGAATTTTTCTTACTATGACATAACATAAATTATTTACATTCCAACATGCTTCTTTGTAATTTTAGGGATGTACATCGGTCGAATTGAACTGAATTTTTTTAAAAACTGAATCGAATATGTAAGAACTCGCACCGTTAAATTAGGAATTTAAATAGATTAATTGTGAGTTTAAGAAGTAATTTCATAATTAACCTCGAATAAATATGGAAAGACTAAAATAATTATTATAAGGGCTTAATAACGCTGAAAGTCGCTTTTCTGACGAAAAGTGCGAATACCGGTTCTGCTTCACGGTATAAATTCGTATCAATGAAGTATCCCGAAAAATTATAATGAATACATAAATATTCCTAGAAAAATACCTAAGACCAGAATATCAAGTTTGGAGTCGGAATAATGAGAACTGACGTCAGAACTAATAGCGGCTACGTATAAAACGCGTACCAGCAAAGTTCTGCGAAAATTTTAATAAAAATATGAAAAATCCTAGAAAAATGGCTAGGTTAAGAATCTAAAGTTTGAAGTTAAAATGATTAGTGGAGCTATTAGAACTAATACCGGTGGATTAAGTTAATGTATCTATAAACACTAAGGGCACAAAATTCTAGGGCATTTGCCATCCTTTTTCCTACGTATAGTTCCTTGTTCTTCATGGCTGCCATGAGCTCCCTTGAATAGATCTTGCCACCTTTCTTTCAAGAACCCCTTTTCTACATCATTTCTTCTTCCTTGAGTTGGCCAACCTTGTTACAACTTGAAAGTGATCACCTTGAGGCAGAAAGGCACCTGCTTGGGGGTGTTGTAGCTGCTGTGCTTGGGGGTGTGGGGACTGCCTTGTGGGTAGGAGTAGGTTGGAGCCTTCTTGAACATCATTGAAGCTCCAAGTAGTGAGCTTTGTGAAGAAAGGGCCAAACTTGAGAACCATTTTCGTGGGCTGATCATAACAAAACTGTTGAAGAGTGTGGAAAGCTCCAAGATCACCCTTTTACTCTGTTTTGAGCCTTTGGGTAATCACCACCACCTTTGCTCTTGATTTCCTATAGAAAGAATGAATCTTGATGCATGTAATAAGTGGAAGTTGATAACTTAAGGGTGGTAAGGTATAACACACCTAAAAATGCATGATTGAACGTCTAGAAACTTGAAAAATGATGTCTTGGAAGGATATTTTCGCGATATGCAAAACTGCATTCTGTCGCGAAATATCCGGATATGATATCCGGATATTGACATCCGAATATGGGGTATGTGATATCTGGATATGGATATCAAGGTATTGGGTTTGAGATATTTGAATATGGATATCCGGATATGCCCCCGTGAAATATCTGGATATTCTGAAAAATTTCATGTAGTGATCTGTTCTGTCCAAACAGAAGCTTAGATTGGGTTTATGGACCCAGGATTGGTTAATATGAACCTCTGTAATAAGTTAAGTAAATCAGAACCTAAAGTATTGAAGACTTATGGCTTTGGGAGAAGCCTATGGTCACTAAACGAAAAAGGAAACATTGTCCAAATGTAATGAACTTCTAGATATGGTATATTGATGATGTTTCTGGTCTAAATAGATTGTGATTGCGTTGTTTCGTGACCGTGGGCTTGTGAGGACTCTTTGTTGCTATTGTTAGCTTGCAAGGTAAGCTTTCGTGTCCTCAGTTTTACCCATTGTTGGTTCCACCATACCTCATGGAGGGAAGGTTATATGCATGATATGTTTTCTGAAATATATGTGGTGAATATTGCCATGTTGTTGAGCTGTTTATGAGTGCTTTTCCATATGATATTTATATGGTGTTCCACCTAGACGGTAACCCCTGATTATTTAGAGGCATACAAGATGGTAACTTTGTGGGTGAGGTACAAGAGTACTGTGGGTTGTAGACGTTTATTTCTCTGGCCAGTAGAATGTATATACACACATGACATGGATATATGCTGGATTGCACGGATTTTGAAATGATGATGATATTATGCTTTTGAACTTATATTGCACATGTAAGTGAGCTTGGGGTGTAGAGATCCTTGAGGAACCCTTGCCTTACTGAGATTTTTTTTTAGAGATCTCACCCCTGTTGGGGCACATTTTCAGGTACAAGTACCTCCGAAGTTGAGATCTCTGGTGGCAGGAGGCCAGAGTTGAGCTGATTATGCATGTTGTTGTGTTAATATACCTGGATTCCTGTTATGCCTTGCTTTCAATATATTGCTAGTCGATTTGAGACATTGTTGGCTTTGTTGCCTTATTTGGTGAGCATGGGAGTTGTCCATACCACATTGATATCAGTTATGTTTTTTAGACTTGAGTTGTAATTATGTATCAAGATATGGTCTAGTCTACGTGTTGTAGTTCGGTGACTCGATATTATTTATGATATGAGGACATTCAGTTAGTTATTTAACAATTTACATACAGGCGATATTTTGAAAAAAGATAAGTAATCAACTTGGTTGATTTAATATGTACATAATTGGAAAGAAAAAAGTTAGCTTCCGCATTTAATTAGCTGTGTGTAACATCTCGGGCGCTGACGAGGGCGAGGAGTGATCGCCGGTGCAAAAAGGCATGGACAAGGAGCGGCTCCTGGTAGGCTTCTAGCGACGGGGGTACATGAATGAATCGAATCAACACCCGAAAGAGAGGGATTCCAGAGACTGTGTTGGTATGGGACGGTACAGTTGGGAATAGCTTATAAGAATTAATTGGTACTACCTATACTAACAAGATGCATCTACTTTTCGGTAGCTCAGAACGGAAGAACTCCATAGTTAAGCGTGCTTGACTTGGGGCAATTCTGAGATGGGTGACCTCCTGGGAAGTTTTCCCAGGAAGTGTGCAAGTGAAGACAAAGCATGCTGAAAAGTCTCGTGTTAGTGTGTGGGGACAGTCGTTGATCCTTGCAAGTTTCCAGGCGTTACAAGTGGTATCAGAGCAGGGCCTCTCTTCCAGCACGGTGTGGTTCGAGAACGAACCAGGCGAAAGCTGGTGGACATGTAACATCCCGGGCGCTGACGAAAGCGGGGAGTGATCGCCGGTGCGAAAAGGAATGGACAAGGAGCGGCTCCTGGCATGCTTCTAGCGATGGGGGTACATGAATGAATCGAATCAACACCCGAAAGAGAGGGATTCCAGAGACTGTGCTGGTATGGGACGGTACAGTTGGGAATAGCTTATAAGAATTAATTGGCACTACCTATACTAACAAGATGCATCTACTTTTCGGTAGCTCAGAACGGAAGAACTTCATAGTTAAGCGTGCTTGACTTGGGGCAATTCTAGGATGGGTGACCTCCTGGGAAACTTCCCAGGAAGTGTGCGAGTGAGGACAAAGCACGCTGAAAAGTCTCGTGTTAGTGTGTGTTGGGACAGTCGTTGATCCTTGCAAGTTGTCAGGCGTTACACTGTGCCATTACCATATATATGTTTAATACACTGGGTGCACACAATGTGTTATATTTTATGGTATCAGAGCACTTTCTATGAAAAATGCTTGTATGTATTGCAATAACTTAAGATGACTTGTGTGAATTGTATGTTAGGTTTCTTTTGGGTTTTTACTGTGGCGTGACCACGCTGTGTGGGCCTGATCAATTCATTTTTTGTGTAACATGTGCAGAGTCATGATACTTCCTAGGAAGAACTGAGAGACGAATGAGGGTCAGCCTGACCCGATCCTGACTGCATTAGTTGAGATGCAGGCGGCTAGACAAGCCAACCAGGAGGCCGCTAGAGTAGCCCGTCAGACGATGAGGTGGGTTGATGGGTTGAAATATACAACCCGTCCTACCCCATTTTGACAGGTTGATCCGTCGAATTCAACCCATATTGTCACCCCTAATTGTCTCTATATGCTTTGAAGGAGCTTTTCAACTTCTCAAGAATCCACACACGCCTTATTAAGATCAATAAACACCGTATACAGGTTCTCCTTTTCTCGATATCTCTCCATGGACTGGGATATCAAGAAGATGGCCTCAATGTTAGACACTTCGTAATATAAATCCACGTTCATTTATAGAGAGTTTGGTTTCTATTCTCAAATGATGCTCAATGATTCGCTTTGAGAACTTTATTTTAAGACTTATAAGCTTAATGTTTCTATAATTGGAAAAACTCTTGAATATCCCTACGTTCTCACAGACAGGCACAAGTATACTCCTTTATTTATTTGGCATCTTATTAGTTTGAAAAAAGTTTGTTAAAAAAATTTATTCAACCCACTTATTGCCACATCTCCTAACCATCTCCGTACTTAAATAAGGATATCGAGTCATAAAGCTTTAGTAGTTTTCCCATTCTTTTTATTAATGTCTCTTTAACTTAATGCGTTCTATTCTACATATAAACCTTCTCTGTAAGTGATCAGAAGCGATCTCCTTATGATATTTCCTTCATCCATGTCTTGCTTCCTGCTAAACATTCTTGCAATCTGATTTCATCCATCCTCAACAACTCAAGACCTTCACTTGCTATTAGGAGAAAACCTTCTAGGCTCTATTACCATGTCCCCTAATAAAACATTTAAAGTCACAACCAAACCTGCCATAACTGCCAAATGCTAAATATCTCTGTGGACCAAATTTCTCCTCCTACTAGAGTGTAGGGTGCAGTATATCTCACGGGGATCGTTTTAGCATGTGTTGGATACGATGCTAATTGTGGATCCATACTCTTTTATGACAACTTTTAATCAATCCGTTATGGCTGTTTCCTAACGTCCACTCACCTTCAATGAATGAAGTTTGGGAAACGACATATTTTCTCTGCCTTCAAGTATCTATATCAGCAAACAGTAAGAGATTGTGATAGAGCAAGATATAGGAACAGTGCATGCAAGTTGCAACTGTCAGACAGAATAGTAGTAGTGTCCACAGAACATGGACTGACGAAGGCTAAGCAAGCACAGGCTCTCTCTCTCTCATATCTACTGCTACTTTATGAGTTGTGTAATTTATCACTGTCTCTTACTAACAATAATCACAACATTCAAATTTTTAGTACTGATCATGGTTAATATATGATTCGTCGAAAACAATGATGGTCTGATCTGGTACACAATGATTAGTGAGACGTAAAACAATTTGAAAATCTCTGTAAAACGGGGTGTGACACGCACATTGTAATAACAACATCAACGGAGGAGAATGGCAATCATGGAGCCTGTTGTCAGAGATGTTTGAAAGAACAAGAAATGAAAGATACAGAAAACAATCATTCATTTTGTAGGCCAACTCTTAAGCTGTGTGTAACAAAGCCCCTTACACTGTTACAGAGTCCTTTTTCATTTCAAAATTCAAATGCCAGTATAAAAAAATTATAAATTATAAGAATAGGAAGAATTGTTTTCCTCATTGCACATTTACAGTATAATTAAGCATCTAGAAATAATCGATTGATCTTGCCTCATATTTCAGTTACGTGGTCACTAAGGCAATGACTGAGAATATTCTAAATTAAAAAGAAATTTTATTGCAACTTTGCAAAATTGAATTAGTTCAGCTGGTCTGTAGTCAAGTACACCACGAAACTGTCCCCCTAAATCTTCACAAGTCCTTATGCCATTTCTGCTGTGCATGTGCAAAAAAGTAAGCCAAAAGCTTCAACTCGTGAACATTCTACTCTTCAAAACCTTTTCTGCTTCAGTCTCACTCAAATGCCTTATCCCATTCTCCTTCAACCATCTCTTCCCTCCTGTCATACATTCTTGCACTCTGTTTTCATCCATCTTCAACAACTTAAGACCTTCACTTGCTTTTGGGAAAAAACCTTCTGGTCTCAAACACCATGCCCCAAATACCCCAAATAAAGCATCCAAGTCATTACCAAATCTTTCAACACCACCATTATGAAATTTTACATTGCTTATAAGAATACCATTAAAAATTAATCGATCAATTCCTGCTGCCAAACTTCTCCAAACCCCAACAAAGTCCCTACTATTCAAACCTACTTCTACCACTGACATTTTACCTTGCAGATAATCCAGGGTCTCTATTAAAGACTTTGACACAGTCCATCCTTCTTCACCCTTTTGCCATTGCCTCTTGTTCTTCATATACTCTCGAGAACGAGCATCGAATCCTCTGCAAATAACTAGAGATATCTTTTCAACCCATTCTGCTCTGAACTCTTCCAACTTTTTGATCTCGTCATCAAAGATAACCCTTCCTGAACTCTCTGGAAGCCCTTCACCGTCTCTATTTGCATTACTTGACAATTCCGCTATATCATCCTCATCCATGCCCATCTCCAGGAAAAAGACATCCTCAGACCATTCCTTTAAAACAGTTTCAAAGTAAAGAGCAGCATTGATGGAAATTGCAACTTTAATCAAAGCATCATCATCAGTTAGGGCAGTCAATCCTTCAGCTTCTTGGCAGCGAGTAACTATGGAATCAAAAAAAATTCTTATAATAGGCACACCTGCTAATCTGAGAAATCTTGACCTCAAAGTAACACTAGGCAATGATCTACAACGATCAATAACAGATGCTAGACGGTGAAGAAAGACACTGGAAACCAGAGGAGACTTGAGATCATCAGTACATGATGAAAGAACTACTACACCTTCAACTTTCTTTCTCCATTTATTTTCATCTTCTATATCTGGTTTCAACTTATCTAGGGCATCACCTAGTTCTATTTCTGCCCATAGATCAAGCCAGTCTGGCCGATCACAAAATACAGATAGAGAAGAAATTTTCTGCAAGATATCATCATCATCAAAGGAAAGCAAAACTCCAGAATGCTCTACCAACGACTTAATCCTTTTGTCAAAAGCTATCATCAAGTCAATGAGATGCAGCCATGATATTCTAGCAGATGACTGAATACCTGTAACACTCTCCTCATCTAGTTGACTAATGTAACTGGGGAATATTTCTTTTACCAAGTATGTGGATAAGGATGTTACCATTGCAGAGATCCATTCTTCTCTGCAACTATAGCCAATTAACTTTGCTTCATCAACCAATGGCTGCAACATTTCATCCACAGAATCAACATAATCCCTTGTGATCTTATACACGAGAGTAAAAATAAATTCAGGTTTATCAACCCATTTTGAGAAATGTCGTTGGGAAGCCAATGCCAAGGGATTCACAAGCTCTTCAATTACCCAAAGTGGTTGTCGTAGAGCAACTTCCCTGTCATGCCCCTCAAGTTGCCTAGCTTTCCTTTGCCTCTGCAACTCTTGTAGATTACATAAAGCGAGAAAATTTTCGGAGTATTTGAGTTTAAGATCCGCTTGCATGCTCAGCAGAGGATTCAAGACTTGATTAGCAGTTCTAGCATCTGAGTACAAGGAGGTCAGAGAAGAAATAGGCGGGGGCCATCCAAGCGAAGCTAGAAGTGCCCGATGATCGGCAATTGCCTGAGGTCTTAAAATGGCCAGAGCTCGGTCTACTCGATGATCAACAGCAGATACAAGATGCTTCCACTGAGGGTGTGTCTTGGTAATCAAAGTTAATATTTCTTCTGCCATTTTAAGCGTTTTAATGGCAAGCAGATGCATTTCCTGCATAATTACGAACACAACATCAACATCACATTTATTCAAAACTAGTTGAGGTCGGCGGTCGATAAACCCAAACAAAAAACAAGAAAAGAATGAGTCAAAATAAAAATAAATAAGAGATAAGAAATTTAGTGATGCTACAGTTCCCAATATCATCTGGTTCATAATATTACGAATGTGTACTCACTTGTGAGTTCTGATTAGAAGAAGGCTTCCTCAGGGTTTTACTCATGGTATATGATACAGCATCTTCAATATCACCAACCAAAGTATCAAGTTTCAGTGCTGTCTCTGGAAGACACAAAAAGGAGTTCTAAGAAACTAACAGCATTCACAAAATGGTAATTCATAAGAAACCAAACCAAAGGACAGAATAGTGACCATCAATGAAAAGCAAAACATTCTTGATAATCACAACAACCATATCATAAAAAGTGCCGAAACACAAATATTTCAAGAAAAAAAATCATCGCCCATTCTTCCAGCAATGTTCTTCAGTTTTACACTAAAAGTATAAATGTTTAGTGCTTTCAGGAAAACAAAAAGGTGTTTTAAGAAACTAACAACATTAACAAAAAAATAAAATAAGAGAAGGCAATAACCATCATTCAAAAAGCTTAACATTTCTTGATAATCACAACAAACACATACTATATAGTATATACAATCACCAAAACACAAACACTTCAACAAAAAACATCATCTTTCAATTCTACCCAAAATATTCATTGATTTGCACAATTCAAAAACATCTTCTAGCATTCTTCCCACAATGTTTTTCGATTTTGCACTAAAATATCAAGTTTTAGGGTTGTCAAAGTAACAACATTGACAAAAGAAAAGGTACTACCAACCTGCATAAACACGAACCGTCTCCAACCTAGCCACTTCCTTGGCCAAGGTCGCAAGTTCCTCTCTGAAACCCTTCCCTACAGTGCCATCCGCTTCGGCTCTTCCTCCATCTTCCCTCAACAAACAAAACCAAAACAATTTCTCAAAATTCAAACACCACAAAACCCTAAAACATACATACATCGAATTGAAGCGCTAATCAAACCTGGCACTGTGCTGGAGGAGCAAGTGGACGAGAGAGCGTTCAACCTGGCGGTGACGTCGCCGAAGAGGCCGTGGATTTCGCCGGAGAACGATGCGTACGCAGCGAGACCAGCTCCGAGTCTCCGAGTCAACTCGGACAGAGCCCGATCCAACTCGGAGCACTGAATTTGAAGCTCAGAGACGAAACTCGGAGCCTCCGCGAGGGCGAGTTTGGTGTGGAACTTGTGGTCGAGAAAGGAGAGTGCGGAGGGTGAGAGGTGAGTGGGTGGAGGAAGGGTTTGGAGCAACTCCATCATGGAATTCGAAGTTTCGATCGATGCTTCTCGAAGCTTCTTCTCCGCCGTGTGCGGCTGTTCGCCGGTGTCGGATTCCGATGAGTCTCTGTCGACGATTCGAACCTTCCTTACACTGCACTTGTGTTGGTTGGGTGGATCCAAACGAGGTCCGAATTTGATATTTTGATTTTTCATATTTAAATTTTAATTGTAATATTTTTTTTTAAATTCCAGCACGTAACAACATTTTTTAAATCTATTTTTTACTTAAAAATGTTTTTTTAATTGTTTTTTAATGTATTATTCTTTTAGGTTCGTTATATGATTTTGATCTTTGGTATTGTTATATTATAACACTGTAATATTACAATGAAATTATCATGAAGTATAAAAAAAAAACGTTTACATTAGTAACTAATTAAAATATATTATAGTAAAAACATTGTTACATATGGGAGTCAGAAATATATTATAGTTTTTAATGTGACAGTTATTGTCAATTTAATATCTACACTTTACTGTATTATAATTTAACATGTAATGTTATAATAATAATAGATGATAATGATTAAATTGAAAATAATATAAATATAATTTTTTTTTGGAAAATTATACATATAGAGATTAAATTGATATTTTTTATACAAGGACTAAATTAAAAGTAAATATCATATAATAATTAAAATATATATTAAAATAAATTTTTTCATACTTTCTTTTCTTAATTGTTATTCTAAGGAACATTTGGTACATGGATTATTTTTGGATTCTCGGAAAATTATATCGAGAATTCTATTTACCCACAATTGATAGAATGTTTTTGAAAATTTTCCCAAGAATTTTCTCAAGATTATGATTTGGTGAACAAATTATATAACAAAATGACATCCAAGAATATCATCTTAGAATCTCGAGTGTTATTTAACAATCTACCAAACTTAGAATCAGCAAACTTAAACCAATATTCTCAGTAATATTTTTGTCTACAAAACAGTATTTTGGTCACATTCACGAGAAATTCATTTTCCAAGCATATTCTTGGTAATCATGATTTTTGGACAAAAAATTTTTTCCCTTCTATCAAATACCCCATTAGTGTATTGTTCACATTCAAATTTTTTATTTAGTAATTTTCTTAATGGAATAATATTATTTTCAATTTTCTTTATTAAAATATGTATATATTTTTTAGAATAATTGTGCTGAACTACAGAAGTAATGCAAGTGTTGTGAAGTGAAGAAATTGAGAAGTGGAAGATGGAAGGAATGTTGAGGCATTTATATGCTTAAAAAAGCCTCGAGTAAGAGCAACTTCTCATGATCTCTTCAACTCACTCAACATATTGATGCAGGCCCAATAAATCTCATGTATTGTTTGGAAAATATCCATTATAATATTTGTGATATTCAAGGTTAACATAAACAAGATAGTAAATAATGACTTATACCAGTTGAATATATAACACTGCACAACTTCTAAATGCACGAATTTGCATAATTGTGTAAGATTTGATTTTAAAAACAATAGGGACTACCTAAACGCAAAGAGTTATTATGGGGTAAACAAAGAAAAAAAAAATTACAACATGCTCTAGAGTCTAGACCATCATCATACACTACCCTCACATTCAAATGAGGAAAGAAAAGGAAAAACACAACTTAAGCAAAAACCCATGGTTTGATTTGATTAAACATTTTTGAATTCAAAGCCTCAAAATGGGGTAACACTTCCACTTCTTGTTTCTGTAGGGCTGTATAAAGCAGACCTGTTCCTGGGTCTATTCTCCTCCAATTGCCTCACAACTTCTTCCATGCTTGGTCTAACAGATGCCACTGGTGCACAGCACCCCATTGCAAGCTTCAGTGCTTGCACCAACCCATCTTCCATTGGACTTCTTATCCCTTTCAAGAGTTCCACATCAAACACTTCCATTGTTGTCTCCTCCAAAACTGCTACTTTCACCATTGAAGGCAAATCCACAAACTCACCACTCCTTCCATTTTTCCCAGGTTTCTTACCAACCAAGATTTCCAGCAGTAATATACCAAATGCATAAACATCAGTCCTTGAGTTACATTTCTTCATCTTTTGAAGCTCTGGAGCCTTGTAGCCATCAGTCTTGGCAAGCGCCACCATTTCATCGGCTACCGAAGGAATCATCAGCTTGTCAAGGCCAAAATCAGTGAGCCTGGCAACAAAGAAATCATCCACAAGCACGTTCTTGGATCGAACATTCGCATGAGTGAGAGGAACATCTAATCCTGTATGAAGATAAGCTAACCCTCTTGCTATACCCAATGCAATCTTGTGTCTCCTAGCCCAGTTCAGCACTGGTTTTCCTGCTTTAGTTTCTGTAGAAAATTAAAATCACAACATTATAGTCAATGGCAAGCAAAAGTGTTAAGTGTTCAAATCACTAAAGCCAAACAGCTATTTAAGTTGTTCAAAATTTCATCTCCATTTAAACAATTGTCTAATCCCCAAGAAAAGTAAACACATTACATCAGGAAAACTTCCATTTGTGACATATATATGATATAAGGTCACAGATATTAAGGAGGCATAAACTATTTTATGCTAGCAATCAGTATTTCAGGATATTTAAAAGAAAAAAAAGTTGTCACTTGTCATTGTGTTAGACTGGATATACCCTATCTTCCACTCCCATGGTATTTTGCAAGTTCTTGCTATTAGAAGATAAATTATTTTTTCCTAAAGTTTCTTATAAGAGATACCATAGTTTTTCAGTGATCTGTACAGCAAGTATAATTTCTTTTCTCTTTAGGCTGAAAACTCATCATATTTTGATTCTAGTTTCGGGTTTAGGAGATTTCAGTATGAAGAAATCTTAATCAAATTAGACACTAATACACCACAAGGAGTTTATTAAACTATGATGACAGTTTTAAATGGTTTAAATGAAAAGTGTAGTGGCATTGCAATATGAAATGCTATCTATGCAAGTGTATGATTGAAATATAAAAGCAATGAAAGGAAATGCAATTAGGGAGGATTATGTATTTAACAAACCATGTAAAAGATCATGAAGGGTTCTGAGAGGTAGGTAGTCATAAATAAGGAGCTTCTCCCCTCTCTTCCCCTGATAGAAAGCTCTCAAAGGGATCAAATTCTCATGGCGAATCTTTCCCAATTGCTTTATAACAGGCAAGCATGAAGTCCTATCCTTGCAGCTACCTTCCCTCAATAACCTCAAAGCAATGGTGCCTCCATCAGCAAGCTTTGCCTTATAAGCTGTCCCATAACATGTCTTCTCCATAACTTGCCCAGTAGCATTCAACACATCATCTAGTGTCAAATTCTCACCTCCAGGGAATAACATAAGCTTCCCCTCACCAGCTCCACCAACAGCATTACCACCATTTTCTTCATCTCCTTCTTCTTCTTCTTCATTCAATTCATCTTCACTCTCTCCACTACCTTTCCTCTTCTTGTTTTGCGTATAGCCAATCAGCAAAGAAGCCAAAACCACAGCTCCTGTCATCAAACTAATAACAATACCAGCAACTGCACCAGAACTAAGTGTAGAGTTCTTAGTACAACTCATCAAAGGTGGTCCACACAAGCCAGGGCTATTCCCTTCAAAAACATCCACACCAAACTTGGATTCACCAAAGAAAGGCAAAACCCCACTAAAATTATTGTGGGAAAGATTCAATTTTTCAAGCCTTAGCCCAGCTAAGCCTTGAGGAATTGCACCCATAAACATATTATTCCCTAAGTCAAGCTCTTTTAGCCCACCAAAAGTTGTAATGAACTCAGGGAAATTCCCAGAAAAATTGTTGCTACCCAAATCAAGCAAATGCAAATTCTTGCAAGAAGAGTTTGGCAATGCTGGTTGAGAAACAGACCCAGAGAGTGAATTGCCATGGAGTCTGAGGGAAACAAGCCTGTCACACAAATTCCATATGGATGGTGGAAGAGTCCCACTCAGCATATTGTCACCCAAATCAATGTCAGAGAGAGAGGAGCTATAACCAAGCTCAAGAGGGATGGTTCCTTTCAATGAATTGATGTTAAGATAGAGACTTTGAAGCATAGGGAACTCCCCAAGCTCTCTGGGGAGTGAACCAGAGAGATTGGCAGATGGAAGCTGAAGAGAAAGCAAGTGCACAGAAGGTTCCTTGTAAAGTGAAAGATTGGTCCATTGTGGTGAAGACAAGTCACTGCATGACAAAGGAGAGCCATTAGAGAGCACCCACTTGAGGCCTCTCCATTGGCATAGTGGTATTGAGGAGTTCCATGAAGACAAAACAAGGTTTTCATTGTCACCCTGCAATGAACCTCTGATTTTTCCCAAGAGAAGCTCAACATCAGAGGAAGTAGATGAAGACAAAGACTTTGTTGAGGTACTAGCTTTGCAGAAACAGGAGGAGAAAAAGAAGATGAAGAAGAAGATGAAGGACATGGAAATGTAGAGAGAGAAAAGCTTCAAAAACGCCATGAACAAACACAACAAAGAGAGAGAGAGAGAGAGAGAAGGGTAAAGGTGGGGGAGTGTGTGTGTGAGGAGTTCAAAGAAAGAGGCTCTCTTTTCTGGGAAAGCTGACACTGTGTTGACTATGAGTGTAACCAGTAAGGTTTCATTGTCTATGAATTCAACGGTTGTGATTCCATTCTACATTACACTCATGCAATTTCTACCACCTTATTGCAATTTGCAAAAATCACGCACCGTTTAGAGATTTTTTATATGTATATATCGGGCATAAGATTAATATTTTTTAAAATTATATTACTTAACCTGTATAACGTTAATATGGGATGTTATTATTACCTTTTATATGTTATTAATGATTATATTAAGATTTTATTTCAGGAGCTAAGATTATAAATTACAGGAGTACAAAAGCTTCTTAGATGATAAAGAGAGTTAGAAGCACATTTTCTCTACTCAGGATTAGGAATTCCCTTTTTTAAAATACAAAACAAATAATAATAAAAACAAAAATAATATAAATATATTATTTTTTATATTTAGTAAAAGATGTATCGAATATTTAATTTATTAGATGTTCCAAAAATATTTTTGAGAGGTAGATATATTTATTGCAAGGGAAAGGTCTTATATTGAATTATTTTACTTTTTATGCATTAACATTTAAGAGGAAGAGATACTGTGCCATTTTAAGGTCTGTGACGTATATCCAGGTTTTAATAAGAGTTTAGGGTGAATTTATAGAAAACCTATCGATAAAAGTTATTCAATTATGACAATGCTAGCTCTGAATAACATTTATAGTTTGTTATATTAATAATATGTGTTATCACTGTCTTTAACTTAAAAATTCGTATTGATTTTTTAAATATTATTGTATGATTAGTGAATATATAGTTGATACGACATCATCTTTCTTTTATTTTTTTGGTACAAAACGACATCATCTTTCATGGAATATATCTAATGAGCCCTGTTACCCAGGAAACATGTACAATTATATTTTATACTTTTTTAATAGTATCTTTATCATTTTTTCTCTCAATCAAAGAGAACATGAGATAAAAAAAACATGATATGCGCTTTTCTTTATCCAAAAATATCATGCAAGAGAACAGTGAGACTATTACTAAATGGGTGTTTAAATTTGATTTAAAACCAACTTTAAATTAATTTCTTTTAATATTTGAACAAGGCCGAAGCTAAAATAGTTAACAATGTATCCTCCACTATTATTTTAAATTCTTAAAAATGATGTTATGGTTTGGACAATTGGAATATTGAATGATTTTCCTCTTTTGCTTTTCCAAGTCCTCTATTATTATTTATTTGTTCCTGCACGCTTACTTTAGTAAATTGGCCTACAAGTTTAATATTGCACTTTGCACTCTCTGAGGAAAGAGGGTAAGGTCTTCTAGGATGCCACCCCTTCCTTGTCATTTCATGGTAGAGATTGTGGGTCAGCAATAACATCTGGTCCTTTAAAGACCTGTGTTTCTATCACCATACACGTGTCAAACATGCATTTTGATTGAACTTGATCCATTATTGAGTGATTCGATGAGTTGGGTGTGTATTGAAGACTATGCAGATGATGTGCAGCTTGAGGCCCAATGGGGTCCCATGTGGTTGTGGGTCAGAATAGAAAAGTGAAAGAAGAGATAATGATATTGAAGATTGAAGAGACGAAAAAGAAAAGAAAAAAAAAAAGGTGAATCAATGTCTGATGGTTAAAATTTAAAATACACCGAGCGTTGGGAATGGAATGAGGGAGCTCAAAACTCTTTACAAAGGGTACATCTATCAATGGGCCAAATGACAAATCATAATAAGTGAGTCGACACCACATCTCAACCCAAAATTTTAAGGTTTGTCTATGTCTAGTCTATGTGGTACTTCTTTACAACTCATACTTGATTATTTCCAACATCTTCCCTCAAGTGTGAGGCCCAATATCATTCTTATCCGAAAGGTCAACTTGTGCGGAAGTCTTCCAAACACTTGGCTCAGATCGTTGGCTCTGATACCACAACCATAATAAGTGAGCTGACACCACATCTCAACTCAAAATCTTACGGCTACAAATTTATGGGTCTTTCACACTTATATGATCATCACCTGGTGTATATCTAGTCTATATGTGATACTTCGTACTTAATTATTTCCAAAACTGAATAGCAGAAGAGTGCAATGACCTATGAGAAACAGTGCAGGGGTAGTGTGATATGATAGAATGAAATGAACAAAAAGAAGTGCTTTGGAGGGTGGTGTTCACGTGGGGGGAGATCCACTGATTCTTCCAGTAGGGCTGTAGGGGTGGGGAAATATTGTTAGAACAACTGTGGTATCCGAGTGCACCACCACATCAGTTGAAATAGTCCTTGAAAAGAAAAGAAAAAATTAATATTTTATTTATGCATTTTAAAAAATATATAATATAAATATCATCATCACATCCAATAATTAATATGACGGTGGTACTAAAAATACTTTTCGGGGCTCCCAAAAACATTGCCTTTTGTGCATAAATTTAAAAATTCAGAATTCAGGTTGAATTCTGCTTTTAAAAATATTTTTTAAAATAAAAGAATTTATTTGATAATATCTATTTTGTAAAAGAAATTCTAAAAATTGTAATTATTTCTTAAATTTTAGAATAAATATATTTCAGACATTTCTATTTTGTATTTTAATTTTTAACTTTAAAAAAAACACAAAAAATATTTACTTATTTATTTATTTTTTTGATAACCCAAAAAAATTTATTTTATTAACTATTATACAAAAGTATTTTAATTTTAATTTTAATTTTTGTAAATATCAATATGTTCTTTTAGATGTTACGAATAACAGATTTGGAAATTATTCTTAATATAATTTGTTTATCTGAAAAATAAAATTTATTAAAACTGATTTCAAAGTCCTAGTGAGTCTGACATTTTGTCAAAGAAATGTATTTTTAAAAACTATTTTTTAAATTAGGGTTAACAAAATATTATTTATTAGAGCTCGTATATCTTCCTTCTCATCACTCCAATACCTTACACTATATATTTTTTTTTTTTTTTTTTTGTAAATTACACTATATATCCTTGAAGTTGAAGGCTTGGAGCATAACGTGGCATCCACACTTCTTTAGAAATTTTAAACTAGCCTTAGTGCAAAATCTTTTACATTATTATTCAGTTACATATTGTTTAATTATTAAAGAAGCCGGGCTATCATAAGATAACTAAAAAGTTTAAATATATTTTGTTCAGGGGTTTAGTTTTCTTATCTGACAGTTGATAAGTTAATTTTTTTTTTTTTTGTGTGGTGATAAGTTAATTTTCCTACACATATAAATATCAATGGGCTCCACTATTTTTTAAAATAAAAAAAAAATCAATTTTTATTCTCTATACAGGAAATACTATTTATTTTTCTGCGCAGAAGAATAGTATTTCCGTTTGTTCATATACTATTACATGATTGAATGACAATGTAAAAACTTTATATCAACATTGCATTAATTTAAATTTTATGCACATAATTATTTTCGATTTAGTCATATTGTCTGTTAAAATTATAATACAATTAGGTGTAAAGATTAAATTGAAAATGAGTATTGCATATAAGAAGGAATACTATATGTTATATTCCTACACATGCCAATCATTTTCAATTTAGTTCTTACACTTTATATAACTCCATGTAATTCTCACTATA
This sequence comes from Gastrolobium bilobum, assembly GCF_033153095.1. Classification (NCBI taxonomy): domain Eukaryota; kingdom Viridiplantae; phylum Streptophyta; class Magnoliopsida; order Fabales; family Fabaceae; genus Gastrolobium; species Gastrolobium bilobum. The sequence continues at coordinate 133,115 of NW_026896382.1, read as the reverse complement.
TTATAACATGCATTAAAAATAGTTGATAGGAAATAAATAAAAAAATTCTTAGAAAAACAAATAAAAATGAGTATTATGCATAAAACAAAAAATATATTTTAGATAATAACCATAAAAAATATATTTAATTTTTTGAAAATTTAGTTTAACCGAGATAAAAAAATTTCATTAATTAAAATACTATGAGACATACAGAGGTCCAAATACAATGAGTGGGGTTCACTTCCAAACAAGGGAAGGATTATGCCAAATTTTCACAAAGTATTCCTTGGGGAAGGCAAGATTTAGAAGGTTATTTTTTTTTTAGAATGGAAGATTATATAATGGAATATATATATATATATATATATATATATATATATAGAGAGAGAGAGAGAGAGAGAGAGGTAGGTTCATTTAACACCTGTGTCAAACTTTGAAATTTGACACCAAGTCTTAAGTATTGATTTCTGTCAATCAACGGTTATAATTTTTGTCAATCAAATTTATTAATTAATTATTGTTGGACAAGTGGCTTTAATACTCAAGATGGGGGATGAATTGAGTTTTATAAAATCTTTTCGCAAAGTATCTCCTTTGATATTTTAAATAGTGTTTCTTCAATTAAATGATTTAACAAGGAAACAACTAAGTGTAGGAGCAAGTGTGTGATCAATAAAGTAAGCAAGCAAATAAATAAATACAATCTAAAAATGTAATTTCAAGACTATAGGAAGGAATTTAAGGTTAGAGAAATTGCAAATTAGATGTATCCTGGTTCGGTCACAACCTCCGTGACCTACATCCAGACTGAAGTCGCTCGATCAAACTTTTTCACTAGCTATCAAGCTTGAGAGTGCTTGACAAATCACTACAACCTTTCAAGACTTCGGGCTCTTGATGCCTTACAATTTTTCACTCCAAATTTCTTAGGAATTTGGTAACCTCTCAAGTATAAAGGGTTCCCTCCTCTAACTATTGAAGAAATCAAATGGAGGTGTTTAACAATAGCTAGGTGCTCTCAAAGTACAAATTATACAAGTTGAAGAATTATGGTGTTGACACTTTCACAAGAATAAAGCTTAAAGAGTATTTATGATCAAGATGAATGAGAATAAGCAAATGATATGATTTAAATGAAGAATAATGATCAATGAATAGAACAATGATCCCTATTTAAAGAGACCCCATAAGTGATTTTACAGCCATTTTCGCAAACTAACCGTTTTATGGCCGTTATTTTTGTCTTCTGCTCAGTGGATAATCGATTATCATGGGGTGGGTAATCGATTACCATGACCAGGTTAATCGATTACCAACTTGTCAAAGGTTGGAATTCATCCTGAAAATGGTTTTATCTGTTTTCCATTAGTTTCAATTGCTTACAATCATTTAAAAATACTAAGGATAGGTCTTTCATTAAAGTTAGATGCTAGAGATATCAAAGGATGGTTTTCTCATTTTTGCTATATATAAAAGTAATATTATACTTACAACATATTTCCGTTTACAACATCTAACAACCATATCTTAACCGTTGATTTTTGTCAATCGACGGTTATCATTTAATGTAAATTAATAATTAATTAATGAGTTTGATTTGCGAAAATAATAATCGTTGATTAGTGAAAAAGTATAATCTTCCTTATATATATATGGGATAGGATCCTTTGATACCGGTATCAAATTTTGAAATTTGACACCAAATCCTATCCGTTGATTTCCGTCAATCAACAGTCATTATTTATTGACACTGGTGTCAAACTTCAAAATTTGACACATGTGTCAAAGGATCTTTCCCATATATATATATATATATATATATATATATATATATATATATATATATATATATATATATATATATATCGATTCTTAAGCTGCCGGAGATAATCTTATTTCTAGCTAATCAATCATAACCGTACAAAGATAGATCAATGGTAATGAAGGAAGAGAGAAAACAAGATAATCATAATCATTCAAAAGTGAATCAATTAATATAAAAAAATAAATAAACAAAACGACGTAGTTTTAGAGTGGCTGGAGATAAATTTATCTCAAATTGCCGAAGAAATATTTTTCTCTCTTTATCTATCTATCTATCTATCTATATATGGCAAAAATACAAAGATAAGACTATATACAATTGACTTTCAGTTCGAAAATATTTTTAGTGTTATTGTCGCACCGAGTGCTCCATATATCCCTCCAATAAAAAATAAAATACCAATTTTGACATGTTACCATGTTAGCACACAAAAGAGAGAAAAAAGAGACAGTCATTAACTCTCGTGATACTAAAAATGTGCTCCTTCAGTTCTATCATCCTAAATTAAGAAGGATTGTGCATCCGGATTTTCCCTTTAATCCATAGAAGTGACAATAAATTTAGTCTTGCCATTGTCTAGTAGCTAATTAGAAAACATTTGAAAGGGACGATTGCTTCATGTTAAAGATTCGGTCATGTATCCACTTCCAAACACACCAAAGGATGCAAGCCGCAAATTTAAGACTGACTATTTTGACAATTTGCAACAATGCTTTGGATAGCACATAATTATTTTAGACCACCATTCATATGCTAATTTGACTGCAATAGCAGCTCCATGCTTCAGGAGCTAGAGATTCTAAATTGCTCTAGTGTCTATTTGTTTTAGATTTTGAAGTTCCTAAAATTTTGTTTGTGGTGGCTGAAATTGATTTGTACTGTACGAAATATGTTTGGCTTACTTATTCTAATGAATAAACGTGAGGTTGACACAACTTGAATCAATTTTAATTTTACCAAACATGAAGCGACTTTTTACCAGATTACCCACATTTTCTTTCTACTCTATTCTAAGATTGCATTATTTTCTTTTTTATAATTTTATTTTAAAAACAATTTACTTTGTCCCATCTCAATAAAAAAATTCTTTTGAATTCACTTTTCAAATTCCCAATTGCTGCGTTGTTTCTACCATTTGTTTTTTTTTTTTGGGTAGATTGTTTCTACCAATTTTAATTTCTTTTCCTTTAAGTATTATATTTATTATGTGGTTGGGTTTTTATAAGCATAGAGAAAGTTGTTGGAAATCGACAATCACATAAAATCGACAAAATAGAAAAGAGAAAAGAGAAGATAGATTGACACGGTGATTTAGTCTGGTTCATCCAATATAGGCTACATCCAGCTTGTCTGTACTATATTCACCTCACTGTCACTCGTTACAAGTCACTCGATTTACAAGTAGAATATAAATAGAATTAGAAAAAATCTTAACAACAGCTATTCATGAAGTCAAGCCCAAACTATTAAGAAAAAAAATTACAATAGATCAGAGGCCTACAACAATACCTAACCTTTACGAGTATGGGGCGCTGCCCCCCGGACCCCGCCCGCTCACCTGAGAGTGGACCCCAGTTGTCTTTCTGCTGATCCCGATAATAAGAGTTCTCATCAGCATACGAAGTATAAGCCATACCCAACAAAAATGTTCCCCTTAAGAGAGAATTTAGGAATCAAAAGCCTCTTGATAAGTGATTTCTTGTGAAAATACATAAATTTGATACTAATTGTAAAATTGGGTGAAAACGTCCCATGCCTTTATAATCGTTGTAAGCAAGATTTTCGTTGAGATTCATTATTTCGACTTATAGAGTTATGATAAAATTAAAAAATTTAACAGAAGAAAGATTTTATCAAAATTAGTACTTTTCCCCCCGGGAAAGGTATAGTTATTATCACATTCCATTATTTTTTTAACGAAGAGTGATATATTGACATATTTACATACTAACGTAATTTTATTTTTTTTTGGAAATCTAACGTAATTTTATAATCAAATTAGACATCACCTTACAATCATAACTGGCTGTACATGAATGTTACGTTGATTTCAAAAGTCAATATCAATGCAATAGGCGGTAAAATAATTTGGATCAAAATAGGAGCACCATTCATTGAGAAATCTTGCGACTCATTATGTTCTTTCTATTTTTCATCATTGATTTTAATCTACTTTTCAGAAAGCCCAAGGAATATGAATAATAGGAGGACCTTTTATAATAACCAATGGGTTCCTATAAGGTCCTAAAGTGGAGGCAAGTGGACATAAACAAAATTGAGCGGTTTATATTTCATGCAATAATAATCAGCAATGACATAGACACTTATTTTAATTGATAATGACTTAAACAGGATTGCTACTAATTCACTATTCAATCTCACGCTTGTCTCAGCAATTAGTCACTTCCATCATTAATCCTCAGTTTTGCTTCTTCGTTGTTTTTAATTACTTGTTATTTTCTTGTTCTATTATATTGTTTGATCCTTGGATTTGTCTAATTTTTTGTGCTAATCTCAGTTAATTACTTTTTGAGTGTTCTACGAAGAAGAAAAAAATAAATTAAAATATAGTTAGAGAAAGAAATAAACGAATCATCGACCAACACCAGTTTGGTTCTTCTTTTTGTGCAAAAATAATCACATTTTTATGTAGCAAGGTTTTTTCTTCAAAATTATGTTATATTAAGCACTAATTCAACCCAAAAGTAATTATGTCAAGTGTTAATTTAATTCAAAATTTTAAGTTATTAGAAAAATATCAAATTAATAAATGTCTTTTCACAAAAAAGTCTACTCGACTTGAAGAATGAATTATGTAAAAGCTCACATTATTTATGCTAAAAAATTTCACAATGAATATCAATTCAACACAAAAGTACACACTAAAAGTAAATGTCAAATTCTGAATGGATATAACTTAGTTGATGTGCAGGGATCAAACCCTGCCTCAAACAGTTTCTTGGAAAGTCTTTGGGGGTCAGAGGATAAGCCAAAAAATCTTCGGTTGGGGGATTAGTCTCGTCCTTTCTCCGGTTGCGAAGCTTAGTGCACCCACTGTTACAATGAGGGGCTAGCCCAAACGGGCCGTACACCGAGGGCATGGTGCCCGGAGAAGGTTGAATGAGAATACCTCCTGGCAATGTACCAAAAAAAAAAAAAACGTAGGTTAAGTAGGTGAAAAATATCTGAGTTTTGTTATCAAAAAATAAAATAAAAAATATCTGAGTTTCATTTCCCCGGAATATATATTTGAGAAGGGGTGAAGAGTTAAAAAGTTAGTGGGGATACCGAGAGCCAACCTGGCTCAAAAAAGTAATTATGGTCGATCTAAAAAAAAAAATATTAAATTAATGATTTTATATTATAGTTTTTTAATAAGTAAATTAGTAATTTTTTTTATCTTAGCAACATGTAATACCAACGTTACTAGGCATTGCTTTGACCAGATATTCCTCAAGTGTTATTTGACCGAAATGTTATTTTTACTCTGCAATACCAACATGTAAAGATCGTTCCTGCATATATTTTTCTGAATACCCAATGATAATGTTTTCATCTTTATAAGCATGTTGAAGGCCTGTTCAACTGATATTGGGAATTAACAAAAAATTCACACTAGAAGAAGCGAATAGACAGCAATAACGTTGTTAAGCATGACGGAAACATACTTTTTTTATTGGTACAGAACATGTGAAGAAACGTATTGATTTTAATGATTCATTTGTTGCTTTCTCTATTTTGCTTTTCTCATATATATAATCTTTAATTTTCTAGTTCAATGTTACGGCTCAAGCATCTTTTTTTTTTTCTCTGAGGTAAACTGCCTATGAATTAATGAAATTAATTATAATATTGTATTATTATTTTTTTGAGTTTTCTCAAGGTATCCCCTAGTCGATAGCCAAAGACCAATCCTTTCAAGGCGTAGAGATCACCGAAATAAATTTTGCCTCTACCAACAAAGTATTTTTCATATACACAATCAGAGGTCGAATCATTGTTAGCATACTTAAGGGATCCAACCATCTAGAGGTGGCAAAACGGGTCATCTCGTCCCGACCCGCCTTCAACCCGCCAAAAGGGGGGCGGGGCGGGTTGACCGGTCGTTTGATGGTGGTTTGGAAATATCAACTCACCCTATTTTGAGGTGGGTTGGAATGGTCAACCCGCCTAAAAAACAAAAATTAATTAAAAAAATAATATATTATATTTTATTAATTTTATAATATTACTTATTTTTATTACACTCCCTTAATTTTTTTTCAATCTCAAGCCTAAATATAAGCTAATATTCTGTCAGATATTTTTTAGGAATATATTTTTGCTTCTATATATGGATAATCTTTGTTATAAATAAAGTTTTTCTTTATTTTTCTAGGAGAGTGCTAAAATAAAATAAAAATATATATCACAAAAATTTAGTGATAAATAAAATACTACCTAATAAAAAAACTGACCAGCGAGACAACCCGTCCGACCCGCCAGCAACCCATTTTAACCAATACCTAAATGGGACGAGTTGATGGGTTGAAAGGTATAACTCAACCCGCCTCATTTTAGCGGATTGACGGATTGAGTTATCAGATTTAACCCATATTATTACCTTTACAACCATCTATCAACTTTGCCAAACTTTATTGATATTATAATATTGTATTTATTTGCAAAAATATGCGACTCTACCACACCCTTTTTTTCTTTTATTTGGTTCTTTTATTTTCTTGGATTTATCATTTTTCATGGAATAGCCTGTTTTTTTCTTGCTCAAATAGTGTAACCTTGTATTCCAATACCTTTATTTTCAATCAAAGCGATAGATATGGTATTTTGCATAATTAACTACTTCCTTGTAATTTTAGGATATATTGTGCATTTATATTATCTTATTTTGTATTCAAAATGTTTTTATCATCAATTTTTTTCCTAAGAAAGCTATCAAAAGACAATTTTTTAATAAAAACTAATCAAATGCAAAGAAACACATTCTGCAGCGTCTTTCTTCACACACATATTCATTTTTAAAATGAATAAAATGAATATTCATCCTAAAACCTGTATGGCAAGAATATTTTATTGCAATGAAAAGTAGACTCTTGGCTATGAAAAAGCTTCGTCAACCAGCAGTGTGCAGTGATCAAATTGTCATATTTTTTTAAGAAAATTGCTTAAATATTATCCGAATAGTATTTTTTTATCAAACTGTCACGCGTATAAGTTCGTTACCAGTTATAGCGAACTTGGTTAGGCCACATGGCACATTCCCATTAGCGCGCCAAATTTACTACTAGTCATAGCGAATTTAGTCTAGTCAATTTTTTTCTTGCAAAGTGTGTATGTGTCACGAAATCATAAGCGACGAAGTTTGCTACGACTGATAACGAATTTGGTATACTAATGGAAACGTGTCGCATAATCTAACCAAGTTCGCTATAACTAATAGTGAATTTGAATGCGTGACAATCTGATAAAAAATATTAGAGTAAACACCCTTTTTAGTCCCTGGCAATATCTACGAAGTCCTTTTCAGTCTCTGGCAATAAAAAAGGACCAAATTGGTCCCTGAAAGTACAAGAAATGGGTCACTCAACATATTTGGGAGTTGACATAAGGACTAACATGGCCCTTTTTGTAATTTCAGGGACCAATTTGGTCCTTTTTTATTGCCAGGGACTAAAAAGGACTTCGTAGATATTGACAGGGACTAAAAATGGTGTTTACTCAAAATATTCAAATGACAATTTGAAAAAAAAAATTGAAAAAATATGGCATTTAGATCACTATTCCTGCCTTTGTAATGTGATCTCTTACTATTGCACATAACCCACAGTTTCATAGTACTGATTTCTCCATTATGACCTTCTTTATTATTAGTGTGCACCCATTAAATGATTAAGATAGTAGCAAGTGCCCAAGAATGTTTGTATTAGAACATGAAGTTTTAGAATTGTTTGACCCTCATGATGTTTATGATGGTGGAGTTGAAAATGACTAATGATGGTAGTTTAAACATGGTTGAAAATGCTAATGCGAAAGTTAAATTGCATCATAATAGTGTGGAGATATTTCATGATGTCAGGAATGTTACTATATTTGAGAATAATTTAATTAATTCGAGTAGTAGATTACATTCCTTACCTTTTTGGATATTTTACTAGAAAGAGTTTTGAATAGTACAAAAAGGTTTGTTGGTCACGAACAGAGGTGTTAGTACAGCATACAACGATGCGAAAAATGTCTGGTCTAGTGGAGCATGTGTATGTGCCAAAAAAGAATGTTATATTTGCATGAAGATAGATCTTATTAGCACTTGCAAACAAATTTATCATAGCTTAATCCAATCCGAGATTAGGTAGAGATTTGTTGGATATTCACTCTTGATGATTTTTTTTATTTGCAAAGTACTTGTCTTTATTTGCTAAACCAATTCATTTTGACAATTAACTATTGTATCTATTAATTTTAATGATAGATTATTCTGTAAATGTGAATATAAACCGAATTAGGTAAATCAAGTCGTATTTTTAGTCTACATAATTTCCGATTTGTGAGAAATTTTCCGGAAAACCCAAAAAAACTGACATTTGTTTTTGAGGAAAGATATTCTTACTACCAAATTTTTTTACTACTAACTTACTACCTATCTAATCACCATTGAATCAAAGAGAGAGAATGTTAAAAAGTTTTTGAAAAAAGAAAAAATGTCGATCCAATAGTTATTAGATAGGTAGTGAGTTGGTAGTAGAAAATTTTGGTAATAAGAATATCCCTCTTCTTTGTTTTTTAGTCGAATCACGTAAAACATGTCCCCTTTGAGAAACCTTCAAATGCCTCGTACAATGAAGCTAAACAGAAACAATCCATGTTTCATTCACGTGTACTCTTTAAAATCTTTGCACCTTTGCCTTAAAAAATATCTCCAAAATTATATGTTATTTTAAAAGATATAATTTTATGTTTTTTTAAATAAAATAACATTATTTTGATGCATATTTGATAATTTTTTACATTTTATCTCCTCCATAAAAATAGGAAGAGAGAGAAAGTGAAGGAGAAAAAATATAAAAAAAAAAAATACCAAATATACATTAAACAAACACTTTTTCCATAAATATTATCGTTAGCTACTGGGTCTTCAACTAAAATTTATCGTTAGCTAAGAACCAGAATAGCCCAAACTAAACATCAAAACCGCTAAAAAAAATGGGATAAACTTTCCATCTATCAATGGAAAGTTTCAACTTTCAACTGAGTGCATCTTTTTTCTTCGGTTTAACAATTTTTTATTTTCTATTTTTTGATAAAATATTTAGGTTTAACCATAAATTATTCGCACCTAAGTCATCCTCTAACAGTAAGACATTTAAGTAAAACACTTCAGAGAAATATAGGAACTTGTGTTATAAGATTAAGTGTGTATTTAGATTAACTTATTTTATGTTCAAAATAGTTTATATCTTATAATCAAATTTTTCCTAAGACAACTTTTGAAAAGAAAAGTTCCCTGAAAATTAAGCAAATTCAAACATTCTTTAACTAACATCAATGAAATGGAAAATGACATTTGCACTGAGGCTGTGTAAAGGCTATAATTAATATGAACTGAGAAACGGAAAACGACATTTCCATAAATGATGAAAATACCACTCTGTGAAAGTCACTAATTTCCTTTCTCAATTATCACTCACAGGATCATAACTTTACATTACATTTGACAAATGTATAATGCAGAAAAGAAGTGGTTCAGAACAACTAACTCTGACGCCTCTACTTGTATTTGTCCATTATCTTTCTAGCTTCTTCAACAGGATCCTCCATAGGAGTGGAGGTAGTTTCTCCATTACCCTTAGGTCCTTGATCTTTATTGAATCCTAGGAATGCAAAGTATACAAGTCCTATAGTAGCCTATCAACAAGAAATTAACTTGTATTAACCGTAGTAGAAAGCATTGAAGCATAAAGCTTAGAACCATCTTCATCATTGGAATACATTCAGCTTTTGAGAAAAAATTTCAACCCAACCAACCAAGTGGAACGGACTTCCGTTTGATAATTTTCTAGAATAACAGAGTAAATTCCTCAAAATTCATAAGCATTAGACATAATACATGGACCTAAATCATCATCTTCCTCATCCCATGGCTTTCAACTTTATCAAAACCCAATATCCTTAGAAGAAGAAAGCCAGAAACTAAAACTAAAATGAAAAACAATTGGATGAGAAAGTTGAGCAATATGGAAATTCATGGCCATCCCATATTCGCATTCATTAAAAAAAGTACATCCTTATGTAGTGATATAGTGACACTATTTCAAAAACTTAAATTAGCTTATTTCATGGAAAATCTGTACAATTTCAAGCTGAAAAAAAAAATCGCCTGTTGTATGTCACTTATCTCATAGGACCCATACTTTGTAATTTTTATCCTTGAAGACTGAGAAAAGTTCTTTGGCTTTGGCAAAGTTTTGTTCTAATAATTGGAGGCCTATCATTCGTGCAAAACGAACCAAGATTAAGATATGGAATTCAACCCTTTCAAAAGAGAAAGAGACAAAGGTGGCAACCAGTATAAGAGAACACTAAGAAATGGGTTTCATTACAAAATCAAGCACAATTATCTTAGGTATTTATGTCAGAAATTGCAACAATTTTTGGTCTTATCTTCATTGAAAATTCTGGTGAAGGCTATGATAACAAATTATCCATCTCTAAAGATGGGCATGCATACCAATCCTACATGGCAAGATGCTACTAGTTGAACCATGCATGCCGCATAAGTCTCTGCATATCATTTTAACAGGAAACACATATTTAATTGTATAGAACTTCACGAGTGACTTCGTATGAGTTCAACTGGTTTAAATTTAAACTTTTTATAATAATTACTAATTAGATACAGCTACGGGTGCATTTTGACAATTAGAATATAGCCACATAAGACGTGAATCAATACACCCATCTTAATGGATGGATATGATGACCTTGTCCTAAATCATTAGACTATTCAAATTGATTTCATCACAGTTGATTTAAAATAATAATCCTGAAATTTTAATTGGATGAAAAAATAAAATGGATGACTTACCAATACAAAGAAAGCTGTAGAGAGGAAAGATTTGAGTACAAAAAGTGAAACACTCAAAGCCACAATAGTTACTGAAATCCTTGCTATTGGTCTTGGAATAGAATTCTAGCATCAGGGAAGACAAGAAAAGAAAAGAGAAACATCAAAGATTGTAACAACTTTGAAGATAATAGCTATAATAGATCAAATGATTATGTAAAGTTTGAAAGCGAAATTGAAAGTCTGACTTACGGGAACCAGATCAGTGCCTGCCTCAATTCCATCCCTACCAACTTTCCATGCAGTCTGCAGAACTATCTCGTAATCATAGAGATAGTTGAAAAAAAGGAGCAATAATTATGCTTCATGGACAAGGAAAAAAGCAGGAAAAAGGAACTATGCAAAATAAAATGAGCAGGGTTGATACAAAACAGCCCAACAAAAGTTAAATGTTCCAATTCTGAAGGGAAGACAATTTACCCAAATAGCAAGATAATTTCATCAACAACAACTCTTAATCATATGGTGTTTTCCTTTCAATTTACACAAAAGGATGGCGGAGTGCATAAACATAAGACCAAATGCCAGATTCATGTTGATCCCTGATGTAATTAAAACAAATGATACCAATTGATGTAATTAAAACAGCAACAGAAATTTGTATTTAGACAGATATCAGTGACAAATTCAGATACACCTTGAACTTATCCAGAATCCCTCCCTTACAATGCAACAGTAACGCTATGACAAATATGAAATAAAGACAACCAGAATTCCTTACAGTATCCTAACAACAAGGAAAAATTGCATGTAAAAGAAATGATAACTGACTCTAATAATCGTATACTAGAGCCACAACAACTCCCTCAACAAGGAATCACTCTTCCTCATTGAGCTCCCCTCCTCCCAATTCAGGTTGATTCTTCTCCCCTTTTCCATTCTCTTCTCCACCTTTAATAACTAACTTCCCAGCGTGTATTCCTCCAATTCCCTCCTCTCCATTTAGCGCCCTCCACGTGTCATCCTTGATAGTCCTCACATTTTCTACACTTTTGTCAGCATGTGCACCCCTTGCCGTTGCACTCTCACTGGCCTCTTTGTCTTGGGTCTGGGTTTTACTTTGTGCAGCCCTTGCCATTGCATTCACCTTGGGCCTTGTCTCCCTCCACTTCTTGGGCCTTGCTTTTCTTCTTATGTTTCCTCTCATATACCCACTTTAATGGTCCAACAATACCTCCCCCCCTAACATTCACCTTGTCCTCAAGGTGAAAAGATGGAAAGAGTGTTGAGAACTCCTCTTCATCCTCCCAAGACCACTCACAGTCAGGTAAATTCTGCCATTCCACCAAGATTTCAACCTTGCCATTGAGCAGTCTCCTCACATCTCGAATAGCAGCCGGTTTGACTTGCAATTCCAATGATTCAGTCAAACAGCTTGGTAAGGGCAGGACAGGTACGTTAGGGCTAATGGCCTTCTTCAAGAGTGACACGTGAAACACGGAATGAACCTTTGAATCTTCCGGAAGCCTAAGTCTGTATGCCACCTGACCGATTCTTTCTTCAATCTCAAAGGGACCATAGAATCTTGGACTGAGTTTTTGATTCAGCCTTTTTGCTAGTGACCTTAATTTATATGGTTGGATCTTCAAGTGCACCATGTCCCCTGCCGCACAGGTGACTCCCTTCTTCCTTTGTCCGCTTGCACTTTCCTCCTCTCTTGTGCCTTGCATAAATTGTTTTTCAGTTCCTGTAAGATGACATCTCTGGCCTCCAACCATTGATCTACAGCTGCCACCGATACAAAATTCTTTTGAAAAGGGATGATCGAAGGAGGATCCCTGCCATAGACTGCTTTAAAGGGTGTCATCTGAGTAGACCTATTATAAGAGCTATTAAACCAGAATTCTGCCCATGGAAGCCACTTGGCCCAGCTCCTAGGGTGCTCACCAGCAAAGCATCTTAAATAGGTCTCCAAAGTACGATTAACGACCTCCGTTTGCCCATCGGTTTGTGGCTGGTAGGCTGAACTAAATTTCAGTGTGGTACCTGCAGATTTAAACAACTCCTCCCAGAATTTACTCACAAAGATTTTGTCTCTATCTGTCACTATAGATCTTGGAAATCCATGCAGTCTAATTATTTCTTTAACAAATAATCCAGACACGTGCTCAGCAGTAAATGGGTGATTAAGTGTGGTGAAATGTGCATATTTAGTTAATCGATCCACCACTACTAGGATGGTGTCAACCCCTTTAGACTTTGGTAACCCCGAAATAAAGTCCATACATAAATCTTCCCAAACCTGTTGTGGGATGGGCAACGGACTGCAACAGACCTGCAGGCAGCAAGCTTTGATACTTTTGTTGTTGACACACTCCACAAGATTTCACAAATTGCTCTATGTCCTTGCACATCTTCTTCCAATAAAAAATCATAGCAATTCACTTGTACGTTCTGGCCTCTCCGGAATGTCCTCCCCATGGTGACGCATGAAATTCCTATAAGATGGTAGGAATATAGACAGAGGTACGGGGGATGACCAGCCTATCTTTGTACCACAAGCTCCCTTTAGCAACATAGTACCCTGGATGTGCAACACCATATTTCATAATGTCCACTATCATCTCTTTGATCTCAGTATTAGCCAGGGCCTCCTCTGTCAACAATTGCAAATCTGGGCTCATCACTGTGGACATTGCCATACATTCCATGACCCTCGATAAAGCATCTGCAGCCTTGTTTTCTACCCCCGGCTTATATTGTATCTCGAAGTCAAAGCCCATGAGTTTAGCCACCCACTTTTGCTGCCCTTCTACCATGAGTCTTTGCTCGATCAAATACTTTAGACTTTGCTGATCTGTTCTTATAATAAAATGACGGCCCAACAGATTAACTGCAAAAACTATGGCTTTCAACTCCTTCTCATACACTGACAAGCTCCTTTCAGTATCTGAGAATGCTTGACTAATGAAAGAAATGGGACGCCCTCTCTGCATTAACACTGCCCCCATCCCTATCCCAGACGCATCAGTCTCTACTATAAACTCCTCTTCAAAATTAGGGAGAGTCAGTTCTGGTAACCCTACCATTGTTGCCTTTAACATTTCAAATGCTTTCTGCGCCTCCTCATCCCATAGAAATTTATCTTTTTTTAACAGCCTTGTCAGGGGTCGAGCTATATGTCCATATTGTTGCACAAATCGTCGATAATACCCTGTCAACCCTAAAAACCTCTCAATCATTTTACAATCACTGGAACTGGCCACCTTTGCATTGCTTCTACCTTGTTGTGATCAGCCTTCACCCCTGACCCAGTGACAATATGGCCCAAATATTCCAATTCTCTTTTAACAAAGCTACACTTTTTAAAATTTGCTGAGAAATGATTCTGTTTAAGAACTTCCAGAACCTGACCTAGTTGCACCCAGTGTGACTCTTCATCCTTGCTGTATATCAATATATCATCGAAGAACACCAATACGAACTTCCTCAGAAAGGGGTTAAACACCTCATTCATCAATGCTTGAAATGTAGAAGGTGTGTTCCTCAATCCAAAGGGCATCACAAGGTACTCATAATGTCCCTCGGGAGTCCTAATGGTTGTTTTCTCAATATCTTCCTCCTTCATCTTTATTTGGTGATACCCAGACTTCAAGTCCAGTTTTGAAAAAATTGATGCACCCTCGAACTCATCTAATAGCTCATCTATCACAGGTGATGGAAATTTATCTGGAACAGTCACATGATTAAGTGCCTGATAATCTACCCAAAACCTCCAACTCCCGTCCTTCTTTTTAATTAGAATCATGGGGCTAGAAAATGGGCTTGTACTAGGACGTATCCACCCTGCTGCCAACATCTCCCTCACAAATTTCTCCAACTCTTCCTTCTGGTAATGAGGGTAACGGTAGGGCCTGATATTAGGAATGTGTGCTCCTTCCTTGAAGAAGATCCTATGGTCACATGACCTGCTTGGTGGCAACCCAGATGGTTCTTTAAAGACCTCAGGGAACTGTTCCAGCAACTCTGTGACCTTGTCTGGCGGTGCTTGGGCTTTCATCTCATTCATTCCCACAAATCCCAAATCTACATAATAGTTTTCGACCCCCCTTTTTCCACAGTTTGCTCAGACCTCGAAGAGAAACTCGTCCCTTAGACAGAGTGGGATCCCCTCTGAGCTCAACCACGTCCCCTCCTTTTGGTACTTTCAAGACTAATTCCTTGAAATTAGCTCGAATTTCTCCCAATCCCTCCAACCAGCCATATCCCAATATCACATCCACTCCCCCCATTTTAAAGACAAAAAAATCTTGGATCACATTCAGACCCGGAAGCTCTAACCTCATCCCCTTACACGTACCTAGACTTTGCACCCGATTTCCATCTCCCACGGTCACGGTTTGAGCATCTTAGACGTCAACTGGAAGTTGGAGCTCGGCCGCCACATGCGTTGCCAAAAAGTTGTGAGAAGCTCCGGAATCGATGAGAACAACGACCTTTTTACCCTGAATCTCTCCCCAAAGCTTCAGTGAGTGATTCGAAGTGAGCCCCACGATACTATGGACGCTCAGTTGTAACGTCTCTCCACCTTCCGTCGCGACCGGATTGGCTAACGGCATCTCCCCTTCTGGTTCGAATTCTTCCATCCCAATCAACATTACACATAGGTTAGCTTGCTGACAGATATGGTCCGGCGAATATGGTGCATCGCACCGAAAGCACAAGTTGCGCCGCCGCCTATCACACATTTCTTCCTGTGACAGCCGACGGTAAGGAGTCCCTCCGTTAGGGTTCCCAGCATTCCCCACACCCATGTTTATCGGGTTAGTCCTCTGTGGACCAGTTGACCCCATCTCACTACCTTGGCCACCTCCATGGGTCGTATTATTTGGGCCCAAGACCGTTGGCCCAACTCGCCCCTCAGCATGGTTACTGGACCTATTCTCTCCACCTCCCCTTTTATTCGAGAGGGCTGACTTCGAATAATGAGGCCCACCTCTAGTAGTTGGCCCATTACCTGTCCACCCCATTGTAGTTCCACCCATGCCGCAGATTCCCTCTTTCTCCTCCACCCTTTGGGCCATCACCATCATCCTGCTAAGATCTCTCAAATCATGGAGTCTGATCTCAGCCTGTATCGATTCACGTAACCCTGTGAGGAAGGCTGCTTGCAGCACTTCTTCGTCAGCGTGCCTAAGAGGAGCGGACAACAGCTCAAAATTCTCTCTGTATTTAGCGATAGTCCCATGTTGCCTGAGACACATTAATGCCTCATATGGGTTGCTGGAAGAAGACGAGTGAAAGCGTTCGAGAATCGCAGCTCTAAAGTCTCCCCAGTTGATGGTTGGGTTTCTTTGCTCCCACCATTGAAACCAATTGAGCACTCTTCCCTCCAAGCACACGGAAGCAGTCTCCACATGCTCTCCGGCAGGAATCCGATTAATCCTAAAGTACCTTTCAGCTCGATACAACCATCCGTAGGGGTCTTCCCCTGAAAAATAAAGGACCTCCACTCTCCTCCGTCGTTCGTTTTCTCTACCATGCCCATTGTTCCCCATCTCTCCATTCGTCTCATTTTCCCCTGTATTATCTTCACCATTTCCATTGATGTTCTCACCACCTTGTAGGGTCATCCTTTCCAAAATCTGAGCGAGCAACAGGTTCACTCGATTCATCGAAGTCTCCAACCCTCCTATCCTCCCTAGAACACCTTTGTTGCAATGCTCCATCGCCACTAGTCTTTGCTCAAACTCATCTACTCTAGTCTCCATTTTGGACCGAACCATTCAGCACACGCACTGGATCGAACGCTCTGAATACCAATTGTTGTAATTAAAAAAAATGATACCAATTGATGTAATTAAAAACAGCAACAAAAATTTGTATTTAGACAGATATCAGTGACAAATTCAGATACACCTTGAACTTATCCAGAATTCCTCCCTTACAATGCAACAGTAACACTATGACAAATATGAAATAAAGACAACCACAATTCCTTACAGTCTCCTAACAACAAGGAAAAATTGCATGTAAAAGAAACGATAACTGACTCTAATAATCATATACTAGAGCCACAACAACTCCCTCAACAAGGAATCACTCTTCCTCATTGAGCTCCCCTCCTCCCAATTCAGGTTGATTCTTCTCCCCTTTTCCATTCTCTTCCCCACCTTTAATAACTAACTTCCCAGCGTGTATTCCTCCAATTCCCTCCTCTCCATTTAGCGCCCTCCCTGTGTCATCCTTGATAGTCCTCACATTTTCTACACTTTTGTCAGCATGTGCACCCCTTGTCGTTGCACTCTCACTGGCCTCTTTGTCTAGGGTCTGGGTTTTACTTTGTGCAGCCCTTGCCATTGCATTCACCTTGGGCTCCCCATCTTGGGCCTTGTCTCCCTCCACTTCTTGGGCCTTGCTTTTCTTCTTATGTTTCCTCTCATATACCCACTTTAATGGTCCAACAATCCCTCATGAAATACAGTTACTATCATGAAAGGATAATATAATCTAGATAGCCACATATACACAGGAAAACTAAATCTACATAGGAAAACCAAGTGAAAATTTTAGGAAAAAATTGAGATTTACAATTCCTTCAGGAAACTTGACTTGCCAATAGTTGCCATCCATCAAAGAAACACCAATGCCAGCATAAGGTGACTAGCCTTTTATATCCCAATATCAACATTTTCTTGAGATTGAGACTCGTTAGTTTGATGCAATTTAGCCCTGGTAATCCTTAGCATACATTGTCATTGTTATACATATACGTGAAATAAGAAAATACTGCATAACATCCAAAATATAGAGACCTTTATCAATGCAAGACACCACATAATAGAATGAAGGTACCACCTACTTTAACGGTTTTGGCAAAGTAAAAGCTTCCTCACGAAATATAAACTAATGTAATATTGATGTAATGTACTAAAGTAGTATGGGATGGTCACTTGAGAAAATCCAAATGGATGTCACTCACTTCAATTTAAACCACAAATTGGCAAAGGAGATAAAGCATATGCATTAACTAGCTCAATTTAGCCTGACAATTAACTAAGACTACTGTTTAACTCTTTAATGCATCTTACTTCAATAGTCATAGTTTCTTCACTTTTATCACCCAATCATCAACTCTCTCCATAAAATCATATGCCAGCATCAAAACTAGAACTTGCCATAGAAACAAACAACTGCAAGGTATTACATAATAGCTAAAATTACCATCCCTTCACCTTTTCTGAACATAAAAATTGAAATCTCATCAACCCAAATAAGATGAGTGTGGAAGGCAAGAGAATACAAAAAATGAAACAACACGAAAATCCAAAATAATTTAATTAAAAAAAACTGAAAATTGGGGCTAACCTTTAAAAATATTCGATTGTGCTGCAAAAACTACAAAAGTGGAGCGAGGTTTCCGGGTTCTAGAAATCTTGAAGTGAGTGTTTGCAAGGAAAGGTTTCTTCTTTAACTTCAGAAGGGAATTGGGTGAATGAAAATGATGATGGGTAAGAGCCAAAGTTCGATTTTGGCAGCAATTTGGAATGCAAGAGATAAAGGAACAAAAGTTGTGAACAAAAACAGAAGCGGACATTTTTTTTTCCTCTCAAATATATTAACAGTGCAAAAAGCTTATATTACTTCCAATCAAAGAAGTGAACAGTGGTTTCGGTTGGTTTTTTTCAGGTACACATTGAGGAAGAAGTGCAGTGTGAAAGGTACAAGGAAAGGTGATTTTGCAACGACAAAGCAAACTGAAGAGAAAAATGAACATGGTAGTGCCTGTTCTCAGCCTCACAAAGCTGAGCTAGACCTTCCAAGGCCCATAATTGGAGCCCAAGCATTGTCAAAACATTTGCATAATCATAAACTTATACGAAACAGGGCTTTGCCCTCCTCAAATAAAAAAAAAAAAGGTTATATGAATCAAGAATAATTAATTTCTTAAAAAACTTTATAACTCTAAAAAGATAAACTGTCGTAAATGTAAGCAAAGTGTTCTGCTTTTTAAGTTGGGATTAATTTCACACACACGTGTGTATATATATATATATATATATATATATATATATATATATATATATATATATATATATATATATATATATATATATATGAGGCAGATTATATTTACAAATTTTTTTGTTTACAAATTCTTACAAACGATACTATTTTCCCCCGGGAGAACACTGGTTACACTATCTTCTCCCGGAAGAAGATAGTGTAATTTGTAAAAATTTACACAAAAAGTTTGTAAATGGATCTTTTCCCTATATATATATATGGAAAAATGTTTATCCAGTTACTGCAGATAAGTTATCTGCATTTTTTCTCAAAATGACGTCGTTTTGGTATTGAAATCTTAAAAAATTATAAATATAAAGACTATTATAATCCTGAAATAAATTAAAATTACAAAACACCATGATTTCTGTTCCAAAACGACGTCGTATTGGGCTTACTGCAGATAACTTATCTACAGTAACTGCAGAAAAAGTGAAGCCATATATATATATATATATATATATATATATATATATATATATATATATATATGGGTTTAGCGGATGTAAAGTGACTGCACCTAAGGATTGGTGCAATAATATAAAACTACGTAGTTTTATAGTGTGAAAGCATTAAATATGGGCAATCATAACCATACAAAGAAAGAAATAAATATAAAGCATTAAATATGTGAAATCATAACCATACAAAGGTGTGGAAATAAATATAATATTTCCATTTTCTACAATTAATTTTGAACACGAACTTCCTTTATCCCAACCAAAACGACATGGTTTTTAGGTGACTGCACCAATGCTTATATGCAGTCACATTACAAATCATTTTGCCTATATATATATATATATATATATATATATATATATATATATGGTTTAGCAAATGTACAGTGGCTACCTAAGGATTGGTGCAGTCACATAAAATTACGTCATTTTATAATGTGAAAGTATTAAATATGGGGAATCATAACTATACAAAGACAAAAATAAATATAAAACATTAAATATGGGGAATCATAACTATACAAAGGCGGAAATAAATATAATATATCCATTTTCTATAATTAATTTTGAACGCAAACTTCCTTTATCCCAATCAAAACGACGTAGTGTTTAGGTGACTGCACCTAGGGGTGTAAATAGGCCAGACTGGCCTGACGTAGCCTACAACCCGGCCTACGTTAAGCCTGGCCTAGCCCAACCTATGTTGAAAAGTAGAGTAGGCTTAGATTAATAAGAAAGTCTTTTTAACAAACAGGTCATAGGCCAAATTTATCAAGCCTGGCCTAAAGCCTTGTAGGCTGGCCTATTTAATTTTTTTAAAAAAATAATATAATATATTTATTTTAGGTGGCAATCAATACCAACCCTAAATTATTTTGTGCAACGCCGCTTCTCCCTTCTCCGAGCTTCGTGTTTTCTCTGGCAATTGATCTCTCGTCTCTAAGCTTGGATTAGTTTTTTTTTAACTATTGTAATATTTTTAATGCTCACTAGTGAAATTTATATCTCGTGTAAAAAAATGCAGCAATTTATGAACACGTTAATGACTTGTAATGTCAAGCGAATATTTTAAAAATTGTTAAAAATATTTGAAAATATATCACTAGGGAGGCCTACAAGGCCTGTAGGTCATATAAGGCTCTCTAATTTTTAAAAATAGGTCAGACTTGGTCTATGAATAAAGCCTTTAGTAGGCCAATAAGCTAGATAGGCTGAATAATTTTTTACGTAGGCTTAGGCCAGGAAGGCCAAAGCCCAGCCTAGCCTGGCCCATTTACTCCCCTAACTGCACCAATGCTTATATACAGTCACATTATAAATCATTTTGCAAATATATATAGTCCAAAATGACATTGTTTTGGGGAAAATATCAAAGTATTTTTGTAATTATAATTTATTTCAGGGTTATAACAGTGTTTCTGACTATAATTTTTTAATCTTTTAACCCAAAACAATGTGGTTATGGGAGTGAACGTAGATAACTTATCTACGTTTACTGTAAAACTATCTATATGGGTTTAAATACACACGTAAAAGTGCATGGAGCCTATGCTTTCTTTTTCTCTTTCTTCTCTTCACATGGGTCCACAACTCCACATGAACCTACACACTTTTTTGTATCTATTTTGGTGAACCATAGATAAAGTTATCTAAAGTAACTTAAGAAAACACACACACACATATATATAGGGGAAGGATCCGTTTAAAATTCTTTTTTATAAATTTTTACAAATTACACTATCTTCTCCCGGGAGAACATAGTGAAACTAGTGTTATTCCCGGGGAAGATAGTGTAGTTTGTAAATAAAAAAGTTTGTAAATATAACCTATCCCATATATATATAGTGTTCTCCTAGTTTACTTCATTGCCCAGAAAATGTCAAGCTCTGGTTAAAAAAACATCCAAAAAACATCAAGCCAGCTGATCCAGAAACCTCCCTTTTCTTGAATCAAAAGGTTATACATTTAAGATTGGATAGGAGTTCAGCAAAACGATCTTTTCACAAGGATGGATCACCAATGAAATGTTGGATAATGGTGAAGATTAATTGATTAACAACATCTGGAATAGTTTTTCCATCAGAGATTATAGGAATGCCATCAGGATCAACTTTAATGGCATCAAGAACAGAATTTTTCTCATCTTCAGAAAGATAATTATCCCACCAACCTTTGAGTTGACCAGAAAAGCCAGAGACAATAATATTGAAAACGATTCCTTCAGAACAATTATGAGAAGTCTGATAGGCAGTTGCAACCATAGTCATATGGTGCAGAGTATTGAGTATGTTATACTCTGATTCCATCTATGTTCCATTCATAGACGTTGTTACCATTAAAACTTTTGAAGCTTGTATTCTTTTCTTCAAGTAGAAGATCAGGAGCAGTTGCTTTTTGGTAATACAGTTTGGAAGGGTTTCTCCAATTATTAATACCAGTTATAGGATTAATTTTAATTTCAAATTTGTTATCTGACTCAGGGGATTCATCACATTGACTTAAAGTATTGATAAGCTTAGTGGACCGTGTTTCTCTTTTATGAGACTGTTGAGTCTTTTGATCAGAATGTTGAGGAGTATCAGGAATGGTTAAAGTGCTTAATTTCTCATCAATTTTCTTAAGAAATTCATCCTGAGACTGAGATTGAGTAGGTTTCAACTTTGCAAACTCTTTTCTAAGTTGATCATTCATTTTGAAAGGTTTGAACAAAGGTTTTTCTAAGATTTTAGAAGAAGATGCGGAGGATGAAGGTTCAACAGTTTTGTGAAGTTTTTCACCCAAAATTTGAAGATATTTGTTCGTGTAATTAGATTGTTCAATAAGATTTTTAAAATCCATTGGAGAGATTTGTTCATTTTCATCTTTTAATTTAAAAGGTGATGCAAGAACAGATCTACTTTTGTTATCACAAACCTTTGGGAGATAGAAAGAAGTTGTGGGAGGAAATTCGGACTTAATAACTTCTCCTTCTTTCAGGTGCCAAACAGTGATGACATTAGCAGATTGTGGAGTTTTAAATGGATAATCAATGTCTTGTTGGACAAAATAAGCTTGAAACCAATCAAAGAAAGGAATGTTTAACTTTACTTTGTTAAGAAAGTTATAAAATTCTTCTTGGATTAGTTGTCTTTTAATTCCCTTATAATTTTGGAAGAACCATTCTTTTTGAGGAGACCGATCCTCAGAATTAAAGTCTTTCCTAAGGGTTTCCTTATCTATAATGAACTTAGATAACATCATAAGAATTATGTATAGAGGAATAGGTTGGAGATTGAATAGATTTTGGGGATTGGATTATATTTTGTTCATTTTCTTCTTCTTTTTGGGTATATGAAGGTTTAGGAATAGAAGAAGAGGTGTGCAAACCTTGGAGATGGAGATTAAACCTACTAGGTTCAGAGATTGTAGAGAAAGATCTCCTTGAAAAAGCTGATTGAAAATCTTCAGAACGAAAATCTTGAGTTTGAACAGACCGGAAGAACTTGCAGAACTGAAAGAGTTTCTTTTGTCGAAAGTGATTTCAACAGCACCACTTGGGAACTGCTTGATTTCTCTGAAGTTTGGAGTATCTCTAGGTTGAGCAGGTGTTGCCTTCTCAAGTCTCCATTTTTCTGGTAGGACTACGTCAGTCCAACGGATGGTTTTGGGTACAGTGACATTTGCTTTAGACATGTCAGTGAGGAACAAAGTAGTTTCCCCAGTTTTCTTGGGTTTAAGAACCCTAGAGATGGAAGAATTCAATACTTTATATTGAATCCTAAAAAGCAAAGCTGCTGGAATAGATCCAGATTTCATGTCCAGACCACTTGTCTCAACGTTCAATGTTAAGACATCCAAGATATTTTTATCCTGAAGACTAACCATACGATCAGGATAACAATTGAAAAAGATTGGTCCATTGCTTAGGCTTGTTTCAACAGTTCCAAGTATAGAATCTGTAAATTTGTTATGCCTTGTATCACAAAGGCATAGAAGAACAGAAGCATTTAGACCTTCAATTCCAAGAGGTTTAATAGCAACTTGGACACATCCGATGTGCAGATAGTTATAACTTTGTTTATGAGTTTGTATAGATGATTTTGAAAGGAGTTGAAATTCTTCAAATTCCTTATTTAAAGGGATATTTCTTTCAACTGTTCTGATGATATAGTCAGATTTCCGAAAGAAGTTTCCTTCGGGTTTGTACAGTTCATTAGTTGGAATTCTGGGAATTTCCCAGTTATTCAGATCTTGATTGATATCTTCAAAGGAGATTTCTTTTTTAAAAATATTTTTTGTCTGATTTTTAACTTGATCTTTATGGATGGAAGAAGAAGATGACTGAGATGATTTGAAAGAGAACTTAGAAGAGAAAGATTTAAACATGATAATAAAACAGATGTATTTCCCAGATATCATCACCATCATTTGGATCCATAGTAATACAGAGATAGATGTAAATTAACTTTTATCAACTGAGCATTAGATTAAGACTTTAACGTAAATAAACAACAGATTGTCAGAGATCTTCTTGATCCCTTGTTCAACATCGACAAATTTGATTTACTGCCCTTCATATGGGGAAGGAATGTTCAAGGTCAAAGTTACCTACATTGAGTTTGATTGGGATGTAGAATTTTTGAATTGTTAATTGATTAATTAATCCTAAAAATTCTTCGTCTTTAAGATTTTTATCTTCATCTAGCTTAGACAGAGTATTTTCCATACTCGTTCCTGTTGATTCTTCATTTTGTAATTGAAGAAGGATGTTCTGATGAGTTTGTTGTTGTTCTTAGATTTGTTTAACTTTAGTTTTGAGAATATTAATCTCATACTGAAGATCTTGGACAGTTATAGGTTTGACAGTAATACTCTTTTCTAGTTTTTTAAGAGTATATTTAAGATTAAACTTATTAGGAACCAACAACTCTTTAGATTTAGAAGAACTTCAAGTTAATTATAAACTTCCTAAAGCAATCATTGAAAATGATAATTTAAAAGTTGAAACACCATTTCTCCTTGTTAAAAATCTCAAAAATGGAGTTATTCTTGGAACTCCGTTCATCAAATCTCTTTTTCCTCTAACTATCACAGATGAAGGTATAATTACTTATCATTTGGACAAACCAATTCTTTTTAAATTTCTTAAGAAACCCATCATAAGAGATTTGAATTTTATCCATTACAAACAAAAGCAAATCAATTTCCTTAAAGAAGAAATTTCTTTTAAGAATATTGAAAATCAATTAAAGCAGCATGAAGTTCAATAAAAGATCAAAGTTTTGCTTGAACAAATCCAGAATACAATCTGTTCTGATCTTCCGAATGCTTTTTGGCAAAGGAAAAAACATATCGTAGATCTTCCCTATGGAAAGGATTTTAATGAAAGGCAAATTCCAACCAAAGCTCGTCCAATTCAAATGAGTGGTGAACTTCTTGCCTTTTGTCAAAAATAGATTGCTGATCTCCTTGCTAAAGGTCTCATCAGGAAGAGCAAGAGTCCTTGGTCTTGTTCTGCCTTCTATGTCAACAAGCAATCTGAAATTGAGCGTGGAACTCCACGGTTAGTTACCAATTACAAACCTCTTAATTAAGCACTTCAATGGATTCGGTATCCGATTCCAAATAAGAAAGATCTTCTTAATCATTTATATTCAGCAAAAATCTTTTCTAAATTTGACATGAAATCTGGGTTTTGGCAAATCCAGCTCAATGGCAATGAATGTTACAAGACAGCTTTTACTGTTTCATTTGGTCAGTACGAATGGAAGGTAATGCCTTTTGGACTGAAGAATGCTCCCTCTGAATTTCAGAGAATCATGAATGATATCTTCAATCCTTACTCAACTTTCACCATCGTCTACATTGATGATGTTCTTGTCTTTTCCCAATCTATTGATCAACATTTCAAACATCTTCATATTTTTGTAGATGTAATTAAGAAAAGTGGTTTAACTCTTTCTAAATCAAAAATCAATCTTTTTCAAACAAAAATCAGGTTCTTATATATATATATATATATATATATATATATATATATATATATATATATATATATATGGTAAAATCATTTCTGCAGCCGCTTTACGTACAGCAACGACAGGTGTATGGTTATGATTCCCCACATTTAATATTCATCCTTTGTATAATTATGATTCCCCATATTTAATACTTTCAAGTATATATATGGAAGATATTTGATTGCTGCACGTACAACATATGCAGAAATGTAAATTCCTATATATATATATATATATATATATATATATATATATATATATATATATATATATATAAGGTAGGATCCTTTGACAGCAGTGTCAAATTTCAAATTTGACACTGTTATGGATATGAATATCATATCCCAACTACCTAGTAAAATATCCAGAGGGATATTGAATCAGTTACATCTCAACAACCTCAAACAATTAAAAGGATATGAGATAAGGATCACACCCCAACAGAAAGAGGGAATCCAGCTACAATGGGGGGATTTCAGAGGCACAATCCTGGGAAGGTAATCCTATAAATAAGAGCCTAAGAACCCTAGGTAACATTTCAGAACTCATTTATTACTTCTGCCCACACTGTGCACACACCCACCCCTTGGCTATAAGCCTATTGCTTGTGCACAGTGATTGGGACCTCGGCTGTAAGCCTAGTATACACTTGATATACACTATCTCTGAGCGCATACCTTACGGTATAGCAATACGGTCTATCCAGGACCGAACATTGGCGCCGTCTGTGGGAAACCATAAATTTCGACTCCCACCCCACGATGACGAACACACGTTCGACGTCGGGAACATCCCAAATGCCTCCGCATCAACCACAGTCTCAGCCTTATGGCATGCCTCAACACCAACCTGCGTCGGAACAGCCTCAATTGGAACCAGACCCGGTGCTGGTTGAGGTACAGGTCGGCGAGGTCGGCACACAAGGACCGACTCCCAGACCCCAGCTGAACGCAACAGTTGCGGCAGTTCGTCAGCCTCCACACAGTGAGCCACCAAACGTGACAAACATGGCCATGGGAGCAATCCTTCAAAGGTTGCAAGAGATGGAAAACAGATTTCTGACCCAGCAGCGCATGGATGCACAAAGGATGGCGACGGTGGAGGCTGAACTGAGGACTTTGAACGCGGAAGGCCAGACTAGGGGAACCAGAGGGGTCGCAAACAACCGACCTCCCCAACAACATGCGGAAGGCGTACTTCAGAACGCCGCAGGCACCCAGCATCAGAACGCTGAAGACCTCCAGCATCAAAATGTTGGAGAACGACCTAGAAGGCCCGACAATGCTGGCGATGGAGGACCGCGGCAACTGAACGCGGCCCCACTCGAAGGGCACGCCCAGAATGGGCAGAAACTTAACCTCGGAAACAACCGAAATGGTGGTGGGCCGAACGACAACCAGGACGAAAATTATCTGGAGGATGAAGAGGCTAATGATAGCCCATTCACGGAGAGGCTCATGAACTTGGCCATTCCGCCGAGATTCAAAGGCACCAGGATACCTCCATACGACGAAAGTCAGGACCTAGAAGCCCATTTAGAGGCTTTTAAAACCGAGATGCTATTCAACGGGATCATTGGACCTATTAAGGCCAGGATCTTTGTGACAACGCTGACTGGCCAAGCGATGACTTGGATAACCAGGCTCCCTAGGAACTCAATCGACTCGTTTGAGGACCTAGCTCGGACCTTCCGACTTAACTTTGCAACAAGCAGGGTGCATCCGATGCCAGCCTATGCTTTAGGAAGAATCCGGCAGAAGGAGAACGAATCGCTGAGGAAGTACCTCGACCGATTCAAGGATGCCGCCCTCAAGGTACGTGGGTTAACTGAAGCAGTTCACCTCCACTTAATCATCTCGGGATTGGATGGCGATTCCTCATTGGCGAGATCCATCTATAAGAACCCGGTGAACGATCTGGAGGGGTTCAGGAGAAGGTCGGACAAATACATTGACGTGGAGGACATGCAAAAGGTTTATGTCGAATCACGAGGACGAAGCCCTACTCGTCGGAGCCCGAGTAGGAAAAACAACAAAGATCGGGATCAGAAGGGATCCAAAAAAGCAAAGGACACTCGTGATAAAAGGTCGGAAGACCGGTCACCAAGGAGGAGATATGATGACTATACACCCTTAAGCATGGCTAGATCTAAGATATGGAAAGAGGTAGCACATACCGAAATGCGCAACGTCGAGAGACCTCGACCTCTCAGAGCCAAGTTCGGGTTAGATAAAAGCAAATACTGCGCATTCCATGACCAAAATGGTCACTACACAGATGATTGTTGGGACCTCCGGGATGCAATTGAGAAACACGTCAGGGAGGGAAAGTTAAAGCAGTATATCATTCGAACACAGGGCAAGAAAAATAATAAGCGCAAGCAAAGTAACCGAAGCCGAAGTCGAAGCCCAAAGAGAGAGGATCGAAAGGACCAAAGAAAGGACCGACCTTCCAAAGGAAAAGAGGTCGATGAAAAGGACGACGCTTTTCCTGAAGCAAAGTAACGTGATAAGTGGAGCCCTAGGAGGAGGAGGAGACTCGGCCAACGCCCGGAGAAGATACCTAAAAGAGGTCATGTCGGTAAGGGACAGGCCAACTTTCAAAGAAAAGGACGGCAAGCTAGCTCCCCCAAGACTGTTCTTCACTCAGGAGGAACTAGCGAGGGTTGTACCCGGACACACTGACGGATTGGTGATCACCGGAGTACTAGTCAACTGCCGAGTCAAAAGAATTTTTATTGACCACGGAAGTTCAGCTGACATCATTCTCTGGGACGCTTTCCAGAGGATGAACTTGGACGAGAAGGACTTGAAGCCATGTATCACTGAGCTGGTCGGGTTTAATGGAGCGGCGTCCCCTCCAAAAGGCTACATCGACCTAAAACTGACCTTGGGCACGAAGGATTCGTTCCGATCTGGTAGGGTTCGTTTCGTTGTAGTGGACACCTCGTCTTCCTACAACGTAATTATAGGTCGACCCACAATTCATGAATGGGATATGCTGATCTCCACCAAACACCAAGCATTGAAAATGCCTGGGATGAACAACGAGGTCGTCACCATAAGAGGCGATCAAGAAGAGTCAAGAAAGTGCTACTACGAGACTCTACGAGTCCATCATGGAAATCCATCATCTCCAACTCGGCTTAAAGAAGGAGGAACCAAAGGCCAATCCCTAAAGACATGCGGAAGAGAGGTCAACTTGGTTGAGCTCGATGTAAGGGAGGAGATCTTGGCACCTCGTCCTGAACCCCAAGGAGAATTGGAGGATGCCGACATTTCAGAAGACGGCGAAGGACGCACCAAGGTGGGAAAAGACCTAAGCACGGAATTCAAAGAGGAGCTGGTTTCTTTGTTAAAAGAAAACCGAGACGTTTTTGCGTGGAAAGCTTCAGAAATACCTGGAATTGATCCAACCTTCTGCTGCCACAAGCTCTCCATGTACCCCGGTTCACGGCCAGTATCCCAAAAGAAGAGGAAGATAGGGACAGACCGACGTCAGGCATTAAATGAGCACGTCGACGAGCTGTTGGCAGCCGCATTCGTGAGGGAAATACAGTATACCACCTGGCTGTCCAACGTAGTAATGGTAAAAAAGCCAAGTGGGAAATGGAGGATATGTGTGGACTATACCGACCTCAATAAGGTCTGCCCAAAAGACTCATACCCCATGCCAAGCATTGACCAGTTAGTTGACAATTCGTCAGGATTTCAGCTGTTATCGTTTATGGACGCGTACTCAGGGTACAACCAAATTCCGCTACACCCCGAGGACCATGAGAAAACCGCCTTCATCACCGAGAAGGGAAACTTTTGTTACAAAGTCATGCCTTTCGGTCTCAAAAATGCAGGGGCGACATATCAGCGGATGATGAACCGCGTTTTTCAAGGGCAGATCGGAAGAAACCTTGAGGTATACATCGACGACATGATAGTTAAGTCGTTGCAAATGTCTGCACATATAAACGACCTCAGGGAAACTTTTGAGCAGCTGAGAGCTCACAGGATCAGGCTGAACCCGGCGAAATGCGCTTTTGGGGTACCAGCTGGAAAGTTCCTGGGCTTCATGCTTACCAACCGGGGAATAGAAGTGAACCCCGACAAGTGTAGGGCCGTGCTCGAAATGAAGCAGCCCGAAAGTAAAAAAGAAATTCAACAGCTCACTGGACGCCTTGCGGCCCTAACCAGATTCTTGCCCAAATCGGCGGAAAAGGCTTTGCCTTTCTTCAAGCTTCTCAAAAAGGAAGCCGAATTCGGATGGGGAGAAGAATGCAAGAACGCATTCGAAAATATTAAAAGTTGCCTGGCCACTCCTCCCGTACTGACCAAACCAGAACCTGGGGAAACGCTGATCTTATACTTATCAGTCGGGGAAGAGGCCGTCAGTGCCGCCTTGGTACGAGAAAATGACAAATCACAACAGCCGATCTACTTTGTGGGTCGGGCCTTGCAAGGGCCCGAGCTTCGTTACCAGAAGCTCGAGAAAGTCGCATTCGCACTACTTACCACGGCGAGGAGGCTCCGACCTTACTTTCAGAGTCACCGAGTTATTGTGCGTACGAATCAGCCCATCAGGCAAGTCCTCCACAAACCGGACCTCGCTGGCAGAATGATAAACTGGGCAGTCGAACTCTCAGAGTTCGACATTGCATATGAGCCCAGGCAGGCGATAAAGTCCCAAGCGCTGGCCGACTTCATCCTGGAGCTAACCCCATCCAATGAAAAGGAAAAAGGAAATGATGATTTCTGGACAATACACGTGGATGGGTCGTCCAACTCCAAAGGAAGCGGAGCCGGGGTAATCATTGAGACCCCGGAAGGAGTGTCCATCGAGCATTCACTTCACCTGGCCTTCCCGACTTCTAATAACCAGGCTGAATACGAGGCATTTATTGCCGGAATCATACAAGCAAGAGAGCATGGAGCCAGAAAAATCAAAATAATGAGTGATTCGCAGCTGATTACCTCACAAGTTGAGGGAAAATATCAAGCCAAGGGTCCTCTCATGATGAAGTATCTCCACCAGGTCAGGGAACTGCTAGCCGATTTTGACGAGGTGATAATTCAATACATACCTCGGAACGAAAACAATCGGGCCGACATCTTATCCAAACTTGCCAGCTCAAAGGGCCCAGGAAATCATCGCACCGTGATACAGCAGAGCATTTTGGAGCCGACGTGTGTGATGGTGATTACCGAGACTGAGGATTGGAGAGGACCCATAGTGGCCTACCTGGAAAAAGGAATCCAGCCAGACGAAACGCAAGAGGCCAGAAAACTCGTGAGGAATGCGGCCTGCTTCACCATAATAGAAGGGCAACTCTACAAGAAGGGTTTTTACACGCCCATGCTAAAGTGCCTAGGCAGGAGCGAGGTCGAATACGTGCTGGCCGAGATTCATGAGGGCATAAACGGGCATCACATGGGAGGAAAAGCCCTGGCCAGAAAGGCACTGAGGGCAGGATACTATTGGCCAACTATGGAGGCAGACGCGAAGGAGCACGTCAAAAAGTGCGAACAATGTCAGAAGCACGCGCTGATCCTCCGTGCTCCCCCAGAAGAGCTGCAAAGTATCACGGCTCCGTGGCCGTTCTTCAAATGGGGGATGGACCTACTGGGACCCTTCACTGCAGCGGAGGGTCAACTCAAGTGGCTGATAGTAGCTGTCGATTACTTCACCAAGTGGATCGAGGCCGAACCCCTCACCACCATTACCTCGGCAAGGATACGGAGATTCTTTCAGAGAAACCTAATAAGCCGATTTGGGCTTCCTGCCGAGATAATAACAGACAACGGAACGCAGTTTGCTGACAAAAAGTTCCAAGAGTTGATGACCGACCTCAAAATCACACACCGGTTTGCATCAGTCGAACACCCTCAAACTAATGGACAGGCCGAGTCTGCCAACAAGGTGATCATCAATGGGCTGAAGAAGAGGCTTTTTCAGGCCAAAGGCAATTGGGTTCAGCAGCTACACCTCGTCCTATGGGGTTACAGGACGAGTGTTCAGTCTGCTACGGGAGAAACTCCCTTCAAGCTAACATATGGGTGCGAGGCCATGATCCCGGTGGAAATCGGCGAGCCATCCTGGAGGACGAACCAGAGGCTGCAAGGAACCGAAAGCCAAAACAAGGAAGCACTCCTTGTAGAACTCGACCTGCTGGACGAGTGCAGGGAGAACGCCAGATACAAAAACATGATGGCCAAGCGTTTGATAACGGCCAGGTTCAACAAAAAGGTCAGACCTCGGTCGTTTCAGGGTGGCGACTTGGTACTGCGTAGAGCCGACATAGGCAACAAGAATGCGAAAGATGGAAAGCTTGCCGCAAACTGGGAAGGCCCCTATAGGATCAAGAATGATCTAGGAAAGGGAGCCTACACCTTGGAAACTATCTCCAAAAAACCAGTAAAAAGGACTTGGAACGCGGACAAGTTGAAGATCTACTACAGCTAGGGTCTAGGCCCGACGCTCGAAGTAGAAAACGAGCTGTCAGGCTCGATTGATAGTTAGAGTTATTTCTACACCAATAAGACGAGTTATTAAGCTCAGTCGGTAGATAGATTTATTTTCAGGCAAATAAAATGAGCTCTTAAGCTCAGCCCTTGTACAAAAGATTTCATTGAAATGCAAGTAAAGCAGTTAATTAATTTCTGTCGTATATGCATATTGACTTCTGCTTAGGAAATTGAAGCCTCAGGAGCTTCCTGACCGAAAGGGAATAAAGTTTTGTTGACGAACAAAAAGTAACCCTATAATCGGCTAATGAAAAACCTCGACAAAATATAAGTCGATTGTGACGAGATCGAAATAAGCACTTCAAGCGTGAATAAAAAAGAAGCAACGATCTCGGCAAAATGAAATTAGCGACATACAATTTAAAAAGCCGGACTAAAGCGGCAATCATGTTCTGACAAAATAAAAAAGGAGCTCAAAGGCTCCGTAATCAAAACAACACAATAAGGTCGGCATTCCAACCCCTTCATTCTTCTGCAGGAGGTGAAGTGGCGCGAAATTCGGTTCCGACCTCTCCTTCATCAGCGGACTCGGCATCTGGGGTTCCAGGGACTATAATGCCGTCCTTCACCTCGTAGGATACGTCCATGCCATCCACCACCATGCCAGGGTTCAGAATTTGAGCCTGAGCAATAGCGTTGTCGAAGGCTTGAATAGCGGCTCTTGCAACCACAGCTTTGGCCTCTTCAAAATCGGCCTGCAAGTCAGCAAGGCGAGCACCTTCTCCGCCATAGACCCCGAGAAGGACTCCTTCTCGGCACGCAAGTCATTGGCCTCGGCGGTAACCACCTCCAAGTCCTTCGAAGTCTTATCCAGGGCCAAGGACAACTCTTGAATTCTGCCCTCCAAGGTCGACTTAGATTTGCTCAGCTCCTCTACCTTGACGGAAAGAGATGAGTTAGAAGCATTAGACAAATCGAGGCTCTGATTAAGATCCTGAAAGGTCTGGAGCAGTGAGATCGTTTTCAAAGAATCTTCTTCCATTCGCGCTAACATGGCCCTCACAGTGGTGGTCAAGCCCGAACTCCCAATGAGCCCGGAAGGAGGCTTGAGTACGGCCCTAAGGCGGTCCGAAACCCCCGTTCTCCATAATTCCCCAGGCTCGAGGCTGACCAAATTCTCTGGGAGAGCTGAGGGGGGAACTGAGAGCGGCGACGAAACAGGAGTCGAAGCATCAACCATGGTCACCCCGGCGTCGACCGAGCTGCCGCCGAGTATGGAATCTATCTGCCTCTTCTTCGGAACTCCAGACTCAAGAGCGGCCGACTCTTTTGACTTTCCCTTTCCAGTTTTCTTAGGCAAAAACTTTTTGTATTCGGCAGAGGTCATGCTGACTGCAAAGGAAAGAAGAAAAGTCAAAATGCAGATTATCAATTTGAAAGGTAAGATGAACTACAACAAAAGATAAAAAATAAAATGAGCTACATACCGAGCTCAAAAATGGCATCCTCCCCAAACTTATCTACAACCCGACTTAAGTCAAAAACTCCGAACTCGTCGGTATATTCAATAAGAACTCGGACCGCTAGACGTTCTGAGCTGGAAAGGGCAGTTAAGGGAGTGCCGTAGTCCTTTGGACGCCTTTGATAATGTCTCGACGTCCAGTATAGTTCAAACCGAGATAAAATGCCGCCATCGTCGAGCCACTCCTCGGCAAACCAGGGAAGAGACTCAGAACGGGATACCACCTTAAAATAGGCGTCCTTGAAACCCTTAAAAGATTGGGAGTAAGGAATAAAAATCCCTCTGCCAGGACTACCTCGTAGGGTAACCCATCCCTTCTTGGCCTTGGACTCGACGCCAGTACGGAAGGTATATACATCAAAGAAGAAGAGGAAAAGAGCAACGGTGCAGGGGAGGCACAAGTATGCACACACCTGCTCAAAACCCCGTACGAAAGCCCATGAATTTGGATGGAGTTGTGAGGGTGCAACCCTAAGACGCCGAAGAACTGACATTTGAAAGTCGGTAAAAGGAAGCCGGATACCTAGTTTGGTAACAAGATCTCGGTAAAAGTAGAAGAAATGAGGCTCATCTAATATAGGACCTGAACATACAGGAAAGTCGCCAGGCGGAAGAAGATCAACCCCGTTGGGATTTCCCACAGGGAGTTGGGCCACCTCGGAAGGAGACATTGTGGATCGTCTTTGGAGAACTTCAAGAAGGACCCAATCTTGAGCGTCCGAACCGTCCATGACGATATTCCTGGAATATGAAGGACAAAGATCAGTACACATGCCAACCGATTCCGACCTGAGACTACCAGCCTCGGAACGAGGCGAAGACGAACTCCAAGAGGGATGAACAGAGCTATCCGAACTACTGACAAGGTCGATAAATGAAACCCGACTTGTTGCAGAGTCCTTTAAGGAGGAAGGGGTGACAGACATAGGAATTCCAATCTCAGACGAAGAGAGGCTGGATGAGCTAGCGCTCAGGTCAAGAGGAGGAATCCGATCCAGAACGGACCTCGTACCAGAAGCCATCCCAGAAGATGGCAGAATAATGGACAGCGGAACTGGTTCAGGAAGGGAGCTCAGTCTAGGAGCTGAGGGATTCATTGGGGAAGGATTGCTCATGCCAAAGTCAAGTTGTGACTGACGACCCCCTCTAGTTCGGCTTGTTCCCCCTCCTACCTCGGCCTCCGTGAGAACCACGAAGGTCCCCACGAGGACCACAGAGAAGCTGTTGAAGCTTCTCCTCCTCGGTGTATTCTCTACCGAAGAACCAGTACTGGACAGAGCGAGGCAAATGGCTCACCGCCTCCTCCTCCCCCACGCCACTTGGCTGGGATGCTGGACCAGAGGAAAAACTAGGGGCACTCATTATGAACCCTCAACACTTTAAAGAGGAAAGTACAAACCCAATTCAAAAACGGAGCAACGGGGAAAAGCGAAATAAACAGAAAGGTACCTGAACTTGGGAGCAAAGATGGTGAAAACTAGACTCAATGAACAGAAACCTTCACTGGATGCAAGGGGAGCTCCACGAGAATTTGCCACATGAATAACTGTAAAGTCTGGAACCCGTTGAGAAAATGGTATTTAAAGGGGCGACGAGTGACTTGGGCGCGAAGGCGAAGGGTTTTCTCTTCAAACTGTTAAGTGAGGAAGGGGGCAGAATTGGGAATTCACCCTGGGAGCATTAAAAGCACCTCATCATAACCTGAGCAAAATTGAAGCAGTACGCACTGCACGAAGCACGAACTACCAATGGGCGCGAAACACGTGGACTGCCATAACCGTCACAGCAGACACGATGCGAATGGTCAAATGCGAAGGGTCAGGATAAGGTCCAGCCCCGAGTTCCGGGGTCAGGTATCGCCCGGGTATCACCTTCCGATACGACGACTCGACCAGCGTGACGAAAGACAGCCGCAAAGAATTTGGGCAATATCCGACATAGTCAACTTCGACTTCAAGTGCAAACGTCAAGGAAGTATAGTGAGCGAGATCTTGACGACTTGAACAAACTACAAGTGTCGACTCCAAAGTCTCAGAGATTCAAATTTGAAGAGTAAACTCCGATCGACCAAGCCTAAGACGACAACCTGTAATCTCGGCATCAAGGATCCCGGAATGCCGAGCTGGGGGGCAACTGTTATGGATATGAATATCATATCCCAACTACCTAGTAAAATATCCATAGGGATATTGAATCAGTTACATCTCAACAACCTCAAACAATTAAAAGGATATGAGATAAGGATCACACCCCAACAGAAAGAGGGAATCCAGCTACAATGGGGGGATTTCAGAGGCACAATCCTGGGAAGGTAATCCTATAAATAAGAGCCTAAGAACCCTAGGTAAGATTTCAGAACTCATTTATTACTTCTGCCCACACTGTGCACACACCCACCTCTTGGCTATAAGCCTATTGCTTGTGCGCAGTGATTGGGACCTCGGCTGTAAGCCTAGTATACACTTGATATACATTATCTCTGAGCGCATACTTTACGGTATAGCAATACAGTCTATCCAGGACCGAACAAAGACTTTAATAACTCTGAAATAAATTAAAATTACAAAAACATCATGATTTTCGTCCTAAAACGACGTCGTATTAGGCTTACTGCAGATAATTTATCTGCAATGACTGCAGAAAAAGCGAACCCATAATACATAAACAAGGAGAAAATATATAAATCTTATTTAATTACCAGTCATTGGAAGGTATTAATTCTTGCATAAGAAAATCAAATCCCAATTGCAAATCCCCCATTTCAGAATTATCTTATATGTATTGAACAAATGCAGTTCTTTCTTTCTGTCTCTCTCTCTCTCTGGATTACAATCCGGGTGCTGATTCTCACCAGTATCAAATTCAACTGGGGTAGGCAACAAGTACTATCTCCTTTCTATTTTTCTTTATTGACTATTACAGAGCAGCAATTTAAATTATGTGACTGCTTTTCTCTGGGAGAAAAAATAGTAAACATTAAACATTACCCAAAAGGAAGGTATTATTATGTGACAATTAAGTCAAACTAGAAGCAAGATGATCAACAACAAAGAAATAACTTCCTACAATCATGAATGATGCAATCCCAGAGCGAGCCATCCGC
Organism: Gastrolobium bilobum; assembly: GCF_033153095.1. Classification (NCBI taxonomy): domain Eukaryota; kingdom Viridiplantae; phylum Streptophyta; class Magnoliopsida; order Fabales; family Fabaceae; genus Gastrolobium; species Gastrolobium bilobum. Next base: position 96,640 of record NW_026896382.1, on the reverse strand, counting down.
AACCCGATACCACGGAACAAGACATTCCTGTCAGCAGGATGGATCCCAGTAATTCTTTCAAACTTGTTTCCTGGTCGTGTCCACTTCAGAAACCTTCTCTCCATAGAGAGATGCTGGAACCAGAAAATTTGTGAATTGCTATCAGATTTGTTGGAATTTGGAAACACATGAAATTACAGTTTTTTATTTCAATTCAGATATTACTCAATGTTTGGCATGACACCGTAAAGAACAAAGCATATTAACTTTAAGTAAATAACCACTGGTATCCACAAGTATGCCTTCCTTGTAAGTCTGAATGAAAAAATATGATAATCTGAATTATGGGAATACGAAGACAAACTTATGCCAAACTAACCCACCAGGGAACCATGCTTAATTTAGTTAGTTGGACATTATTAAATAATTTTGTCCCACTATCTTCAGTTTTAAAGTTTGATTTTACTAACCAGATATCAGCAAGTCTGGAAACATAAAACTCAACTGCTGTTTGGACAGAAAGGCTATCCTGCAGTTGCTTGTTGGGACTATAGATGAACATCACTAGAAATGGGAAATGACTCCATCTTATTGGGTGAAACAGGAAAAAAATTTATATGAGGATGAATAACAAGCTGAGTTCTTGGACTTTAAGGATAACAGTTCTGACCTTGGACCCAATATGGGAAAGGATAATTTTTACAGCATCTTCAGCATATGGTTTTCTTCTCCTTGGTTGAAATGCTGAGAGATTATACTTTAAAGAGTTACTCTGTATTAATGTTGTGTTTGTTTTTTGTTTAGTTTAAGGAAACTATCTTAGTCTACTTGTCCTTTGTAATCCTTCTGTCCTTCAAATAAAACTTCTTTTTTAGTTGGGATATAAAAAAAAGAAGAAGCATTTCTAGGGAAAAGAATATTACAGTAAAAATGTAAAATACCAAAATCATTACATGGAATATAATCAAACACAACTTTTCCTTTTTCTGTTTAATACTAAGGCAATTGACATGTCATGTAAGAGTAATCAAAACAAGACGACTGTAATTCACAAGGCTTTCAAACTTTTTAGTAACAACTAGTAATGTTAATAATACCTTTGGCAGCACAGTACACTGTGATCTAGTTCTTGCAGTATCAAAACTATGAGAAGCAGCGGCAGCAACTGAAGCTGATAATCCAGCAGAAAGACTAACAGCCAAGGGAGACAATGGACCGATTTCTTCATTTAAGCTGAGTCAGAAACAAGCACAATTAAACAATAAAGGACAACTAAGCTTACTTGCAATTAAATTAATTAGTCTAAAAGCACTAGTAAAAGACTATATATATAAATCAAGAGTCCAACAGCTACCAGACCTTATCGCAGATAAAAAATCAGATTGAGGATCACATGAAAAACCCAATCAAAAAACCAATTGAGAACATATAGATTAGTACTTTAGGTTCAGATTACTAATTTACAGGGAAGTGCAACTGCAGAGGATAAGGTATCCACTTAAAAGAAATCAAACTAGTTCACATCAACCTTATCCATAGTTTACTGAACAGGGCCTCAAAATGAACATGAGCCATCAGACAGAAAGTTATTGCAACTCAATCTATGTACAAGAAAATAAAAAAGTAGAAAATCGATACAAAATTTTAAACATAATCAGCTGTAGATCATCAAATGTAGCTTGACCAATTCCCAATCAGAATATTTTCACGAAGTTATCTTTCATAGAAACAAACCTAGCAAAACCCAATAGCGGGAAGAATGATACAAAAGAAATGTTCATTTTATTAATCACAAAGATGAACCTGGGTATAGGATCCATCCCTACAGCTTTCCACCCAAGCATTGCTCGGTGCAAAAGTTCCCAACTTGAAAAAAATACACCACCAAACACAGAATCTCGAACAATTCCAGAACGTAGACCTCTCCATAATGTGCTCCATCCTTCCAAAGATATAATGTCTGATGGCCTTCTCACATTGCAAACTGATGGTGGCCTCCCAGATCCTGTCATTGCCCATGGATACTCCAATAAAGCACCAGTCATGTTAGTATTTTTTGTTGTGAGGGTAGAGATGAGACCAACATATTGGTTCAATGACCTCTTGTCTGGATAACAGCCATTAAGTAATCTTGCAACTAAAGGTGTGCGGGCCCCCTTTTCCAAAGCAAAATTAGAGCTCGGGACGTACGAAGCTGAGGTAACCTGCATACGAATCTTGATGAGTTCAAAAGGAGAGCTTATAATTGTCTCTATGGCACCAGCTGCCATGCCTGCCAAAAGAGCCTCAGCACCAGAGATATAATTAAGTTCTCGACCATCTGCCAAAAATGCACTTGTGAGCACCCAAATCATTCACCGCCCCAAAAAATAAAAGCACTATTAAGACTGTAATTCACAAATAACAAACTCCACAAGGTATTGAAAAAATAGAAAACCCAAGCTAACGATCATTAGGTCAAATAATCAAAGGGCATCTTAAATCAGACATTGCTACAAAATCTACAGACATACCAAAACTTAAATCTTGAATGATTAATATGACGAGAAACATGTCATATTCATTCATAACAAACTAGTGCTATTTTCTTTTATGGATGTTAATGAAAAGGAAAATTTAAACAAAGAAAGAATATCAATCACACTAACACAAAAAGAATTAAAAGAAAAACATAGGAATTACCTTTGCAATAAGCTTTCAGGATTTCGTAAACCCCAAATCGAGCTCCCAGACCAAAAATCCTTCCAAATGCCAACCAGCCAAAACCACTGAACAGACCTGAAATGCCAAAATATAACAAGACACCTGAGTTAAGATATGGTGTATATCGAGTTTATGCACTGAGCCAATGGGAACATGCAGTTAGTTTTACAAAACCTGCAACATGGGACCAAATCTGAGAAATGCCAAAACAACTGTCACTTTCTATTGATCCAGTGCACAAACTACTTAGTACATCAAGTGTACTCAAGATTTTCGAAGATTAAGAAAAAGGATGAGAAAAAAAAATGATTTGGTCCAGTCCAATTACCTACAGTATCCATGGAAATAGCAAGGGAACATAGCAACTTATCACACAGCATTCCCATGTCAGTTATACATACACACATTTAAATCTAGCTCCAACCAACAATACAATAACCCCACAAGAAAATTAAAATGAAAATTCCTCATGTGCATAAGGAAAAAAATCAGCATACCTGCATTACCCGACAAGGAGAATACTCTGATCAAAGCCTCGGCAGCATTCAATTCTCTAGCGGCACTGGAACCAACCTGTGAATAAACAAAGAAAAGGTACAAGTTTGAAGCAATTGAGAAATGATGATAGTGATGAAACAGAAAGGAGAGGGGGGGGGGGGGGGGGGTTTGAAAAAGTGAGAACCTGAGTGAGGACTTTGAGGGTATCGAGAGGATATGTGAAACCTGTGGCTAAAGCCACTGAGCCAGCACTAGCAATCCCATGAACAACAACAATCTGGTTCGGTGACAACTCATCCATCTTAATACCTTCAGACAATGGATGTGAGAGTTTTAAGGTTGTGTAGTTGTACCTTAACGATGGAGTTGCACGCGTGTCACTTAACGATTGATCTTCAGTGCTCCCAGTCCCCTCCTTAAACCCTACTTGCTCTCGCGGACCTTCTTCTCTCGACAAATTAATTAAATTTTTTTTTCTTACTTTGTTAAATAATTAATGCAAATCTACTCCATTTTCATTTGTTTATGGATTTGTTTTTTATTAATGTATATAATTTATCTACAGTGAGTCCAAAACGACGTCACAGAAATCAAGATTTTTTTATAATTATAATTTATTTGAGGGTTCTAATAATTTTTTTCATTATAATTTATTAATTTTTCAACCCAAAACAATGTCGTTTTAGGGACGAATATAAATAATTTATCTACGTTCACTTTGTGAACATTAAAGATATTTTTTTTTTTTTTATGATAAGCAAGAAACATTAAAGACTTTGTTTATTAGAAGAAACTCATCATACGAGGAAGAAAAATAAAATAGAAGATAAGTCGAATTTTTTTTATCAGTTATGTTATATCAAATTATCAATAAATACAAAATTAATATAAAACAATATGAGTTAAATTGTAAAGTATCTTAGTTTATGAGATAAATTCATAAAGCTCAGGTCTTGGCAACAAATGTTTACTAAATTAAACTTGTGAAAAAAAAAAATATGATAGTAAACAATGCATAATGTGAAAGTATAAATTTATTTGTTTATATTTTTTTGGCTACATTTTAAAAAGAATTCATTCTCCTTAATTTTATATAAACTTTTTATCTTACACCTAAGAGAAATATAATATAATATATACTTGTTTTCTCAAACTCGGCTTTTTAATTTTATTTTATTATTTCTCGTGTGTAAATACAATTCGAATTTTTTTTTTGATTTTATTTATATGATAATTTTATGAAGGCGGTCCTTATATTTACCATCATTTTAGCCTTAATTACAATATAATTGGTTATTATTTGATCAATTTGAAATCAATAATAATTATTTTTTTCTCATTTTCAACTGTTAATTTCAAATTAATATTGTTGTTGGATTAATTTGAAATTAATGATAATTATTTTTTTTCTCATTTTCAACTGTTGATTTCAAATTGATATTCTCGTTGGATTAATTTGAAATAAACAACAATTATTTTTTTCTTTTTTTCAACCGTTGATTTCAAATTGATCCAATAATAAAAAAAAATAGTAAGAGTGATAATTCTAAAATAGAGATAAATATAACCTTTTCTCAATTTTTTTTCTTCTTTTTTTACAAAATTTTCTTATTCTGCCATTGAAGATAGAAGTGATGATTATTTATGTTTTTTTCTTTCAAAATAACGATTGCAAGATTAAAACTCTTAAAATTTTAGTTTGTTGAATTTGTGAAAAAAAATAGATATTAACTTGCTAGATAAAATTTCAATTTAGATCTACACTTTTATGATTTTTTTAATCAAAATGATTTCATCAAATTCTAAATGTTTTTACGATTTTTTATGAATTTTTTTACATTAAAATTTTATATTTTATAATTTTTTATTCTTTTTTCGATTTTAGTTAAAATTTTAATTTTAACTACGATGGTACACAGGTGATGAAAAAGAAAGAAAGCATGTATATATATATATATATATATATATATATATTGTTAATATTTTTCTTTTACTGATTTATTGTTTTTTTTGTCGCAATTACATTTCTTGTAGCAAATAAAATAAAACCAGTCCATGATTAATTCAACCTTTTGCGAGAAAGGATTTGATTTGGGCCGAAAAAATCGTCCAAAAAGACTTTACCATATTAGTTTTTTTTTTGTACTAGAAGGCCCAACTAAGAACCCTAATTGCCAAAGCCATTAAAACTCAGGAATCGTGCATCCTTCTACGCCTTTCCAATTACTCAAGCGATCTCAACCATCAACGCCGCAATGGTAAGACCAAGCTCCTCTTCCATCACTCAAGTTCAATTTCATGTTTTACAAATTGTTCAACGTGCATTTGATTTTCATTTTGTTGTAGGTGAACGTTCCCAAGACAAAGAAGACTTACTGCAAGAGCAAGGAGTGCAAAAAACACACCCTTCACAAGGTCACCCAATACAAGAAGGGTAAGGATAGCATTGCCGCTCAGGGTAAACGCCGTTATGACAGGAAACAATCTGGTTATGGTGGACAAACTAAACCTGTCTTCCACAAGAAGGTAGGTTTGCACGCACCTTCTATTTGGAGGGTAGGGTGCCCTAATGTGTTGTTCTGCTATTTGTTATAACCTAATTATGTTTTTGACTTTGTCTGTTAATTAGGCAAAAACCACCAAGAAAATTGTCCTGAGGCTGCAGTGCCAGGGTTGCAAACATGTCTCCCAACATGCTATCAAGGTAACCACGTTGTTCGTGTGGTTATGTTGTTTTTGTTTTTCATGTGGGTTATGTGGGTAATGGTTGGTTTATGTTTTTGTTTTGCAGAGGTGCAAGCACTTTGAGATTGGCGGTGACAAGAAGGGAAAAGGAACCTCTCTGTTCTAGGTGTAGAATTAGAATTTGAAGTTTCACTGTTTTTCCTTTTTTTTTTTTTATCCATTTTGCTTGGTTTTTTAAAATTTTCTGAAATACTTTATGTTCGGTACTGTTCTAATATCAATGGAGTTTCTTCCTTTCCTTGAATTGTTGCAATTCATTCAATCCTGTTTGATTACTTTATTGGAACCCTGAGGCATACAACAATGCGTTAGATTTTTATTTTTTTTGGGATGTTACATTACCCCTTTTTGTTATTTGGTACATGAAGAATATGGTAGCTGCATGCATTACTTGTTACACTGGTTCCCGGAAACTTTAATATCTTTCCGTGGTGGTGCGAGTTTCTCTTAGAACGGTTCTATTACTAAAATATTAGGAAAAATTTATCATTGTCAAGTGAACATTTTTTCTTTTGGTGTATAAATTATAACGTGAAGTTGTGAACATTTGTTAAAGTTTGCGATCTGTATCTAATCACTGCGATTCTAGTCACTAGAAGAGGGGGGGGGGGGGGGGTTTAGAAAAGTAGAGCAACACAATTTACACTTTCCTGAGTGATCAATTGTAATACATCGTTAATTTAAAGATAGTTTTCACCCTTACTCCTAGTAGAAGTATAGAGACAAGCGTTTCTAGTGGACCAATTAAGATTTACTGCAATAAATAAGAGGGGAAAGAGAGGCAGTGGGGTCAGTCCAAACTAATGAGAATTTTTCCTTGTTAATGATAATAATACCCGTAGTTTTGTGGATACCCTCCCATGTAAGTATTATTAGGTTGTGTTTGTGTGAATGCCACTTGTCCTTGCGTGCCAGCCCTTGCATATTGCTGCCACATTACCTGTTCCTCCATTAATAACCTCTGTTTCTTCTCCATCTCTGACATTTGAATGTAAGCTGGAGGTGCCACGGCCAATGAAGCTGCAAACGGATCTGTGCTTGCTGAACTTGAACCGCTTCTTGATGTTGGTGGTGCTGGCAATGCTAGCATTGCAGGCCTTCCAGCTGACCCCAGTGCCAGACTGCTAGCACTGCCACTAACCCCATAACTGAGTCCCTGCATAGCTGCATTTGTTTCTGCTTGTTTATACATGCTATTCAGCAACAATGTATCAAAGCCACCACCTAATGATGGCTTCTGGTTAGACAAGTTGCTAGTTGATTGGACCAGTGCTGTTTCCCAATCTGCCCCATCGTCAAAAGCATGCCATGGAAGAGCTTGTGTGGCACTTGTTGCTGGTGCAGCGCCATCAAATAATGCCAAGGCTAGTGTGTCCCCATGTTCTTGATTTGTCACGAAATCATCTTCTAAATTCAACAGATCGCCCTCTGTTTGCACCACTTTTTCTTCTTTCGGCTCTTTTTCCATTATCTCTTCCTTCACTTCTGCTGGTTGTTCTTCATGGAATTCTTCTGGTGGTGGCAGTGCCTTTATTGCATTCATATCCTCTTCTGGTTCAGCTTCTTCTTCTTCATTCTTTTCTTCTTGGGTATTAAGTTTCTTGGTTTGTGCTAAGTGGGACTTCTCTTTGATGTACTGATCCATGATCTCTAGCTTCTTTGTGGTGACCCTCTCAATATCTGGGTACTCAGAAGAGCGGGCAATTCCAATACTTTTGGACCAGCTATAGAACAAGTCTAGCTCATCATACTGCTTTCCAACACGGCAGAAAATGTCATACACCTTAATGCATTCTGGTACTACCATGTCAGTGAAACGATCAATTAAGATGCCCAGTATTTCTGTCATGTCATGATATATTTGAAAACTCTCCTTCACAATGGGGTAGAGAGCCACTGTAACAATTCGATGGGTTCTTGCTCTTCCTGTTAAGGTGAAACAACCATGAGATTGCTTTTTATGCTTGTGCATATAATCATTATATGGAAAGAATGCACGATTACTCATCTTGAACAATGTTACAAGTGGCTGCATTTTTAAAATAACAGTTATTACTAAGAACGTGAATTCAATGCATTGGATATTTCATTATGAACTGAAAAACTTATGAGCTGTTCAATCAAAATGAAAGAAAATAGATGACATTTTGTGTGCAAATATTGTTGCTATGTGCCTTCTATTGCAAGATTCCTTAAATGTGATTTAATAAAATTGGCCATTTTGTGAACCCAACCTGAAGGATTTTGATCTTTTATAACCTTAGCATTTTTTAAGATGCATGTTGGTTCTTAATTCTATCTATTTGCAAAGAAAACAAACAGGGAGGACTCTCCAGCCTTATCAGGCAAATTTGTTTGTTATTAATCATTACAAACCTGTGGGGCGGCAAGCTAAAAAGCGTTCAAGCAGCAACTGCAAATGCTGCATTTTGGAAAATAGTTGCTCAGTCTTAATTTCACGCACTGGTGTGGCTTTCACATTGACTTCTCTATCCTTGTCTCTTTCTCTATGTCTATCTCTTTCTCTTTCCCTTGGTTCCTCCTCATCTTCATCAGAACCAAACCTGCTACGCTTTCCACGCCTGTTTTGCATCCTGTACTCAAGCCTTTCATCTAGATATAATGCATACGTGCGAACAAATGCAGAGAAGTCCCATGAATTAGATTTTGACTGGTCCCTAAAATCAGACATGTTGAGAAGGCGAGTTCCACGCCTGGTTGAGAAGAATATTTCCTGCTCATAAGCATGATCACCATCTGTTAGCAACCTTTGAATCAAAACTAGTGTTTTCAAAGCCACTGTCCAACTGCTAGTCTTGCTTAGACGCCTAGAGAGGGTGTTAACACATGCACTGATGAATGCCCGAGAGTAACATGTTAAGCTGAGAATCTCCCTAACATGTCTCTCTTCTGCAGGGTATTCATCATGCCTTGTTGCCTTCACAATGGCCACATCAAGGTCTGAAAGTGAGTTGCTGCTTCCCACCTTGGCTAGACCTATGCTTGTTTGATCCTTCACTGCCCCAATGGCTTTTCTTAATTTGCTTTGAGACATGGTTTATTCTAGGTTTTAGGACTTGTTTTGATTTGGTCAGGATCTGGTTGTTAAATGCTCTAACTTTGGAGCTCTGAAATTGGTTGAATATGACCTGTAAAAATATGTTGAAGATTGTTACATCCTCCAAATTTATTAAACTACTTGTCATAATTTGCATACAGGACATTTCAGATTATTCGAATTTGAAAACTAAATAAATGTGTAACATTAGCTTCATGTTATATTATATATAATCGGAAAAATAGAGATTCTTCCAAAAGTTAATCCAAAAGTTAATTTTCTTTTCTTATATAAAAACAAAAAAAGATTACTGAACAGAGAAAGGGTATATAAGGGATGATGAAAAAAACCAAGAGGAAAAACGGATTGCTACCTGCTTCAAGAGCACCAGAGGGGCAATAATTAAGAGAAAGAAAGGTGATTATTGTGTCATAAACCTCAACTGATTATGGATATCCTTGCATGTAGAAAAATATGAAACCCAGAAGAGAAAGATTTCTGAAATAAAAGTATTATTATTTTCCTTAATCAGATGTTTAGAGAGAAAAGAAAAAAAGGAATGAAGAAGTACAGAAGGAGTTTCTATCTATCCTCTCTTCCCTCTTCCCTTCCTTCTGTTCCTCTCTGGGTCAAGCATTACTACCAGGAACAAAATTGGCCATCCATTGCCCGTTTTTCTTGCATGAAAATACGGGAACGAAATGAGATGTCATGACATATATGCATTTCCCATAAATGCTTAACTTGTATTTTTTTCATCACCCTCTGACCTTTTCTAGGGTACCATGACCAACTTAAGCTTTCTAATTACAGATGAATGCTAAAATTTTCCACTTTTTATATTTCCCCTTACAATCCAATTATATATCAAATTTATTATGTTAAATATAGATTGATTATTACTATGGTTATTGTACAGGTAATGTTAAGTCTGACTTTTCATGTCTTTGAAGGAGTTTTTGTGCGGATAAATTGAAAATTTATTGGATGACATAAAGTTTAGTTCGTTTAAGTCTATCAAAAACCATAAATGACTAATTTTAGTTAGGTTTAAAATTATTACAATTTTTTTTTTTTTGTAGTATTGGTTGGCTGAATGATTTAAAATATATTCTAAAATTATAATAGAGACAGGTTACATCACCTACCAATTTAATCTTCCGACTTTTACTATAATTTTTGTATCGTAGGGTAATATCTGAATAACTGATTTTTAAGAACACTGAATTTCAAAACTTGAAGAGAGAGAACAGAGAAGAGAAAAAATAGTGAGATCCAGTTTACTTGAAAGCCATTGATTTAATTATCGTGATGTAAAAGTGATAGTAAAAGTAGGGCTTTTTGACAAAAACAATAACATGTCAATTGTCGCTGGAACAATTATTAGATTAAACTAAGGGAAAAATTACTTTTATGCTATATGTGATAACTTTCTCTCCTATATATCCTTCGATAACTATGTCATTTTTTTTTCTTTTTATTTTTCAGATGGTGGAGCCCACAAATTTATCTCTATAACATGAGATAACTTATCTCCTTTTAACATAAGATTCATCAAACTCTTAAACTAATATAATGCGAAAGCCCTGAAGTGGAGTTTATCATGTTCAGATACACATATGATGGATGTGCGTTAAGTGTATTAGAGAGCCACTAGATGAGGCACTGTGTCTATATGCAGAAAGAAAAAAAACGTGAGCAGCTTTAGTCAATGTCATAGAGATGGTACAATTTTTGAAATAATTCTCTTAACTTAATAGTTATATAATAAATATAGTAAATGGTGCATTTTACTCAACTAGTGATGGTGTCCTAGTGGTATTAAGTGACGCTCTTCACTCCAATGTGCTGGGTTTGAATCCTTGTAACTAATTTTGAAAATCCGGTTTAAAGAGAAAATCGGTACCGATTTATCATCGGGGGACTAAGTCAAGTCCAGTCCAGTTTAACACTGGCTTCAGTTGGAACCCAAAAACTATCATCTTTATGTCCCTTAACAAATTTATTGAAGTGAGGTAATAAAGTGCACCTCTTTAAATTGTAATGAGATCAATTTTATTTTTAAATTTTTTTAACTTTTGTCAATGTTAATTCTGGTAAGCGTGGATCAGTTAACGTATTCAAAACTAATTGATACTGCGAGTTGCACTACAACTGACATAACCTTTATAGTTAGCATGTTGAGTCATTTCACTAGTAATCCTAGTAAAGAGCATTTGGATGCAAACGATAAGCTGATGAGATGCCTCAAAGGTACTAAAGATTATGATCTATACTACTCCGATTATCCTTCAACTGTGGATGGATATTCTGATGCTTCGTGGTGCTCAGAAATCAAAAATAGTAAGTCAACCAGTAGATATGCATTCACTTTAGGTGGAGCTACTATCACTTAGAAATTCAAAAGATACACTTGTATTACATTGTCATCTATAGAATCAGAACTTTTTGCTTTAGCCTCAGCCGACGAAAAGGCATAGTGGATTAAGGATTTGATTATGAATATTCCTTTGACTTTGCTAAAGAATAATTTTTTAAGCCTGTTTTTGTGATAATCAAGCAGTTGCCCAAGTTGTTAAAAATACTTTCTTTAATTCAAAGAGAAGACATATGAGACTCAGACAAGCGTTGTTGAATTATACGAGAGAACAAGAAGTTGTCACCTTGATCGATGTGAGATCGAAGGATAACTTGGCCAATGCTTTCACAAAAGGTATGCCTAAAGATTGATTATTCAAAAAAACGTCGAGAATGTGGTTAAAGACTACGTAGGCAAGTCTTAATTAGCATTTACTTACCTTCTAACTATGTTTTTTGAATTATCAAATCTTCCTTTTGTTGGCCAAAATGATAAGCAAGGTCTATATGTTTCACTGATGTTCATGGTTGCTGATTAATTTGAAAATGAGTAAGTTGTCTCATTCCAAACTTGATGAGATAACTTGAACCTAATTCAAAGGTTTTACTTGGAAAACTTGTGTCATTCCAAACTTGATGATACAGTCCAACCAGGTTGGACCATCCTTTTGGTTAAATGATCTCGTTCCAAAGTTGATACTAGATTATTTGAGTTTGAGGAATTAGTAATTGTGACATTCCAAATTAAAACATATAAATTGTTGTTTTCTTAAGAAGCTTGTTGGTCTTATTCTTCATTGAAACTTGATATCACATGATTAGGTCATTGTAAATGACTTGACTATTGGTTTTGTTCTTTGAAACTAGATAATGGTTATTATCTTACAGATAAACTTAAGTTGATGGCTATTTGCAAAATAAACTATTTAGGCTTTATTCATAATTTATGAAACTGTCTTGATGCTTACGAACATCAAATTATGATGCTTTATGACATTAATATATTTTCTTCTTTACCTGATGTTATGATGCTAAGTTCTTTTAGTAGAACTAGACTTTTTGCTAGATTATTCAAATGATTGAATTTTTTATAATATGAAAATCATATTAGATATTCTACAAGGGGTGACAGAGATGGAGGAGAGCTTAATGAGAGGGATCTTGACCAAGATGACCTGTTTGATGATTGAATATATCATTTAAGGAGTGTGGGGACTTGACAATTCATCTACTATTGCCCATCTTGATGGAGTCCATTTATTTGAGACTTACATTTTGCTATCTTTATTTTGCCTTCTTTCTTTCTCATATTTTTATTTGAATGTTGGGATTTGGTGACTTACATTTTTACTTCCAACTAAGCCAAAAATACATCTTTACTTTTAGTTCCTATTTTTACCCATATCAACAACATTTTTCATATCTATTTGAATTCCTTCCATCTTAAAAAGAATGATTATTTGATATTCGATCACAATCCCTGTGGAGACGATACTTTTCTTATCACTGTATTACTTATGCGATCGGTACACTTGCCGGTGAGCATCACGTACTATCCCGGTATTGAAATCAAGCAAAAGAAAGAAGGCATTTTCATCACCCAAGAAGGTTATGCAAGAGAGATATTGAAGAAATTCAAGATAGAGGATTGCAAGCCTATCAACACCCCAATAGAATGTGGAGTTAAGTTGTCCAAGTATGGTGAAGGAGAAGATGTTGATCCTACTTTCTTCAAAATCTTAGTTGGAAGTTTGCGCTACCTGACATGCACCAGACCTGACACCCTATTTGTTGTTGGATTCATTAGTCGCTACATGGAGTCTCCAACTACTACACACTTGAAAGCTGCAAAGAGAATCCTCTGTTACATTAAAGGTACTATCGATCTTGGCTTGTTTTATTCATCTTCTAATGAATATAAACTTGCTGGGTATAGTGATAGTGATTGGGCTGGAGACACATATGATAGAAAGAGCACCACTGGGTTTGTGTTCTTCATGAGAGATACTGTTTTCACATGGATGTCGAAGAAACAACCTATTGTCACTTTATCTACTTGTGAAGCCGAGTATGTCGCAACTACATCATGTGTCTGCCATGCCATTTGGCTAAGGAACTCGCTTAAGGAGTTGAATATGAAACAAGAGGAGCCAACCAATGTTTATGTTGACAACAAATTTGCAATAGCATTAGCAAAGACTCCATTCTTCCATGACAGAAGCAAGCACATTGACACACGCTACCATTATATAAGAGAGTGCATTGCAAGAAAGGAAGTGCATATAAAGTATGTGAAGTCTCAAGAGCAAGCTGCAGATATCTTCACCAAGCCACTGAAGAATGAAGACTTTGTCAAGATAAAAAGATTGCTTGGAGTTACAAAATCAAATTTAAGGGGGGTGTTGAAAAATAAACTTGTTTTGGGTTAATAGTTAGTTGGCCCAAATTCTAGAATAGTCTTTAGTAGTTTTTTTTGTATGGCCCAAATATTCAAGAGGTGTGTCTCTAGATATCTCCATAGAATGGTTGGAACTAGAGACTATAATAAATGTCTAGTATAGGAGTTTGTAGAGAATTCTCTAGAAGGAAATTTGGAGCCCTTAGATGTGAATTGTGATGGGACAATCTTAGCCATTGGTTAAGGGGTGCTACTAGTATAAATATATGGGTTCTCTACCATTTTGTATCAAGCCAAGAAGAAACAAGAGTTTAGTAGTAAAAAGTATTCTCTTCCCCCAAATTTCTCTAAATTTTCCTTTTCTCAAATATCCTCCTTCCAACACATCAGCCATAATGGTGAAAAGAAACCTTAATTGGAGCAACAAAATTAAACAGTACATTTCAAACACTCCCACCAAGAAGTTAATATCTGCGCAGATCGGCTTGCTAAAGCATACTACATATCCTCCAAGAATCGCTTGTACAGATGATAGTGCTCTTAAAAATAATGGATGCGATAGGACTTTCTTGTAATCTATGTAGCACTGATACTGACACAGAACACGTGACTCGATACGACACGACACTCCGATACGTTAATTCTAAAAAATGTTAAATTTCGACACGTTAAGACACGTTTTGATATTAAATAATATATTTAATTTATGTAGTATATATTATCTTTAATATTCAATAATTTAACAAAAAAATGTTTCTAAACTTATAATATTCATAAATTTTGCAAAGAAACATAAGATATTCCAAATATTTATATTAAACTCAATAAAATGGTAATCATAATCTAACGAATCTAACAGTTGGAACTAAAAAGTCAACGCAATTTAACCTTTGAACCGTTTTTTGAATTTCAATAACGCTTGTTGGAGTGTCGGGGAATGTCGGAGTGTCCGAGAGTGTCGGGAAGTGTCGGACATGACACGTCAGGGTCTTTGAAGTATCGATGCCTCATAGCTTGTAATTATGCGTCTAGTAGTCAGAAAGCTCTAGCGGAACGAAGGTTTTTTTTTATCTTTGTTTTGTTTTTGGGTAATACTTTTCTTATGTTACATAAGAAACGTATTATCTCCAACACTCACATTTTTCAAATGGGTGCCACAAGAATTTTTCTCTCTCACCTCCAACTCTTTTCTCTTTCATATTTATTGTTTGAGCAGGAGATAGTACTTTTCTTATGCAACATAAGAAAAGTATTACCCTTTGTTTTTAGTTGTAATCCTCTCTTTATTTTTTTGTTGGGCATTTAGTTCTCCAAGAAAATAAATAAATAAACTTGAACTTCTTGAATTATAAAAAAGTTCAATAATTGTTATTCTCACATTGAATCAGATATGATACCTAATCCCAAGTTAAGTCAAATCAGGATTTTCAAAAAAGTATTTGGTAAGAATTGAATAGAAATTCTCTTTCCACTTACTCAATTTGGAGCTACACACATGTGGTAACAGTTCAGTATTTAAAGTTATCAATATATGTATCAATAATTATAAAGATTAGCGAGACTGCAAGTAAGAGAAGAAATGAGAAATCATTGCAATCTGAAATAAAATAGCAAAAACTACCTGTCTTTCATTGCTTTCATGGTAAAAGAAAAAGCATTTTTTTAACATGATTCATGTTATTTTCCTTCATCAATCATCACACTCAAGCCAAAACTCATAATTGTCTAAAATTTTCTTAGCCATCAAGGAAAAAAATTAGAATTTCAAAGACTAAGAGTCTGTTTGGATCCTATTTTTTTAAGCTAAAAGTTACTTTTAAACTAAAGTTAAAAAAGAGTTTAAAAAAATTAAAATGTATTTGGTGATTATATAAAAAATTTAGCTTAAAAGCTCAAATTCCTTTTTCAGAAAAACTGATAAGAGCTGAAAATAAAATTTCCTCCTAGGAGCTTTTTGCTTTTGACATTTTTTTATTATAAAAAAAAGCTCTTTTTATTATAAGAACTTTAGTAAAAATCTATTTGATCTAACTTCTACTTATAAGGAGAAGAAAAGTTAAAAAAAAATTCAAATATACACTAATAAAAATTCCATTTTAAACTCGAGTTCAAAGACCCATCAATATAAAGAAGATAAAACAATAACTCAACAAGCAAGAACAAAACGAACATACCTTGCAATATTGACACACAAAGCAACAAAAGGAGGATTTGGTTTTTCTCCCTACTTTTAAAAACTTGCAAAGCTATTAAAGATCATCGACGAGAGGTGAGCGTGTGAGCGCGTGAGAAGGAAAAAAGTGCTCTGATAGGGTTTTGTTCGTTTTCTTGAGCCATCGCTGAAAGGGGGAAGGCCCCCGAATACTGAAGAAGATGGATTCAGGGATAGGGATACTAAGAAAGCCAAGGGAGAAGGCATTGTGGATCTGGATATGCAGGACCCGTCTCAGGTAGTGGGCGCTATGGAGGGGGAGGCTGATCTAATGGAGTTGAACTTCAGCGAGAAGGGTTTAATGGGGATGGAGGACGATCAACATAGGGAACCTCGGAAGTTGGTATCCTACAAGGATCGCTTGCTACGGCTCAACAGAGTGTGGGACGGTCAACAAGGAGATGAAGATGAGGACTGGCTAGCCTAGAGCAAACGCGATGAACTAGATGAGGAGGATGCTATTAAGGCCTATGAGCAGTCGCAGGTAGACGATCCTTTGAACCCTTACTACTATTTTGATGTATTGGAAAAGCTGGAGGAGTGCAAGAGGTTGAAAATGCCATTGATCGTGAAATTGATGGGGAAGAAGCTAGGTGCTAGGTTCCTCTGGAACAAATTGCACAAATTGTTGAATCTGGAAGTGGAATACAGAGTGCTAGATTTGGAAAATGACCATTATATGGTCGATTTCGAGAAAGTACAGGATTACCTGTTTATTCAACAACAGGGACCATGGATCATCGCAGATCATTACTTGATTGTGCAGAGGTGGAGGCCGAATTTTGATCCATTTGATGACCGTGTGAGGAAGCTAGTTGTGTGGATAAGAATTCCTGGGGTGCCTCGCAAGTTTTACACTTACAAGGATTTATGGAGGATGGGAAATATGGTGGGGAGGACTTTGAGGATTGATGAGAGCTCCCTTCGGTTTAAGGTCAGGGACAACATGAGGAGATTACGGATCGAGGAAGGTTTGCCCGCATCTGTGTTGAAGTAGACTTGAGCAAGAGTTTGTTATCGAAGTTCAGAATTGGGCAGAGAAATCTCTATATTGGCTATGGGGGTTTGCATCTCATTTGTTTCTTGTGTGGGCAATATGGCCATAGGAAGGATCAATGTACTCTGAACCCGGAGAATCTCAGGAAAACTCAGGACGAGGTTGGTGAGGATTTCATGTGTTCAAGTAATGAGGCTATAAATGAGGGAGAGAATAACAAGTTAGATGTAGAGCGGAGCGAGGAGGAGGATGGCTTTGGGAATTGGATGAATGTTCAGAAGGGATTTCGAAAGAGGAAATCTCCTGTGCAGGCAAAGGTTAGAGATCAAAGATCAGGGAAGGAGAAAGCTGGAGATGATATTGGAGGTCAGGGTAACTTAAGTAAACCTTCTGGATCGAGATTTTCTCTGTTGAAAGATTTAGTTGAGGAAGATAAAAATAAAGGGGAACAGAAACAGAATAATTCAGAAATGCTTGATTCTGGGAATTCTATTGGGATTGTAGTAGGAAAGAAGAATTTAGATGTGAGGATAAGGAGTATAACATAGACAAAAAGAAGGCTGGTCAAGGACAGATGGTGCAAAATCCTGCAAAAAAAGGGAGTCCTGGTTTGAAGATTTATGATGAAAGCAAGAGCAAAACAGTGAAATCTTCTCAGAGAGGAGCCATTCTAATCATGAAGGGGGCAATAATCAAGCATCTAGCAGTTATGGGAAGAATAGAGGGGAGGCTGGTCCTGTTAAGGGAGGTAGCAGAGACTCAGGCCCGAATCTTATCTTTAAAGAGAAACCTCCAGATGATATTGGAGATGAAAGAAGGATAGGTGCAAACAGCAAGGATGGTATGGTGTTGGATGATATCACCAATCTTAGTGGAGCTTTGAAGCCCAATATTCTGGTGTAGTTTGGTGCAGGGGCTGCTTCTGAGGTACTCTTATCTTATACTGTTTTTATGATAGTGTGCTCTTGGAATTGTAGAGGAGCGGGAAAAAAGGGTTTTCTGCTCTTATTAAAGATTTCGTTTATCAAAATAAAATTCAGGTACTAGTTTTGCTAGAAACTAGAGTTAGTGGTAGTAGAGCTGATAGAATTGTTCAAAATTTGGATTTTGATAGCTATTATAGAAGGGAGGCAATTGGTTTCTCGAGAGAAATTTGGATTCTGTGGAATAAAAGTATTACTACTATTTCTATCTTGTTGGATGAGCATCAATTTGTGCACTCAAGACTTTGTTGGGCTGAAAATGGGAAGGTGGAATATTTTACTTTTGTTTATGGCAGTCCTAGAAGATTGGATAGGAGTTCTCTGTGGGATAACCTTAGGGACATTGGGCTGACAATGGATATGGAGTGGGCTGCTATGGGTTACTTTAACAGCCTTTTAGAAGATAGTGAAAAGCAAGGAGGAAGTGCCATCTATTGGGGTAGTGTGCAGGAATTTTCTAACTGTCTTAGGGATTGCAAACTCTCGGACTTAGGATTCTTAGGAGCTAAATTCACCTGGAAAAGAGGCAAGATTCAGGAGAGAATTGATAGATTGGTGGTAAATGAGGCTTGGCAGTTGAATTACCCGAATAGATATATTCACCATTTGAGTTTTAATGGTTCTGATCATAGGCCTTTATTATTTAAGGATGATTCCTGTTCTGTGGGTACTGAAGGCCCATAGCCTTTTCGGTTTCTTGTAGCATGGTTGAGTAATGAAGGCTTTGGGGAGGTGGTTGACTCTTGTTGGGATCAGAATTTGAACTGGGTTAATGCTAAGGACAAGTTCAAAAAGGAGGCATCTATCTGGAATTACACCACATTCAAAGAATTACATAGGAGGAAGCATAAGATTCAGAACAGAATGAGGGGTTTAGAGGCTGAATTGTGTAGACAGCCTAGTGAAGCTTTGGAGAGATTGCATAGGTCTCTTTGGCAGGAGTTGAACACAATATATGTTCAAGAGGAATTGACATGGTTCCAACGTTCTAGATGCAAATGGATGGCTTATGGAGACAGAAATACTAGGTTTTTTCATTCTGCTACTCTTGCTAGAGCCAGGAGAAACAAAATTAAAGCTTTGAAGGATGATGAGGGGGTATGGGAGGAAGATCCTGAGAGACTGAAGAATATGGAAGTTGACTTTTACAGGAATCTTTATTCTGTAGAGGCCCAACCTGTATCTAATTTGAGCATTGAGAACTATTTTCCAGTTATAACAGATCAGAATTGGGAGAAGCTAGGCCTTATCCCTGATATGGTGGAGGTTAGGAATGTTTTCTTTAGTATGAAGCCCTATAAAGCCCCTGGTGTGGATGGACTGCATGCAGTTTTCTTTCAATCTCAGTGGGAAAAAGTGGGTCAATCGGCTATTCAGTTTGTAAGGGAGGTGTTTCAGGATCCTGCCAAGGTTGAGCTAATTAATCAAACACTGATATGTTTGATACCAAAGATTGAAAATCCAGAATCTTTAGGTCAGTTCAGACCGATATCTCTTTGTAATGTTATTTACAAAGTGGTTACTAAAGTGGTGGCAAGCAGGTTGAAGAAGTACATAGGAGAGCTTATAATGCCAAATCAATGCAGCTTTGTGCAAGGAAGGCAAGCTTCAGATAACATTATAATATCTCAAGAGATCTTCCATTCTATGAGGGCCAAGAAGGGTATTAAAGGCTGGATGACAATTAAAGTTGATCTTGAAAAGGCCTATGACAGAGTAAGTTTGGATTTTTTAAAAGAAACCATGAGGATGGCTGGATTTCTTGGGACTCTTATTGATCTCATCATGGCTTGTGTGTCTACATCCACCATGAATGTGCTTTGGAATGGGGCTCAAACTGAAGAGTTCAAGCCAACAAGAGGGATCAGACAAGGTGATCCTCTTTCACCTTATCTTTTTGTGCTCTGTATTGAAAGGTTGGGACATATGATTTCTTCTTTGATGGATCAGAAAAAATGGAAGCCTGTAAAGTTAAGAAGGAGAGGCCCTCCCATATCCCATCTTTTCTTTGCTGATGACTTGCTTCTTTTCATGGAGGCATCTTTAGACCAAGCTGAGTTGGTTTCTACAGCACTCAATATATTTTGCCTTGGTTCTGGTCAGAAAGTGAGCAGGAGCAAGACTCGGGTTTTTTCTCAAAAAATGTGAATCATGTTAGGAGGAAAGAGTTGTGTCAGGTTATGAGTTTTTCTCCCACTGCAGATTTAGGTAAATATTTAGGTATTGCCATCTTGCATAAGAGAGTGAATAAGAATACCTTTAAATTTATCCTAGAAAGGACTAGCAATAAGCTTAGTGCTTGGAAGCAAAATTCCCTATCAATGGCTGGTAGAGTGGTTTTGACAAAATCAGTGTTGGCTTCTTTGCCTACCTATGCTATGCAAACTTCACTTATTCCCCTGGGTACCTGCGATGCTGTTGAACAGTAAATGAGGAGTTTTGTATGGGGATCTAATAGAAAGGCCAAGAAAATTCATGCTTTGCCTTGGAGTGCAATTTGTAGACCCAAAGGTGATGGAGGTTTGGGTATTAGAAATTTGAGGCAAACAAATAACGCTTGTCTGATGAAGGTGGCCCATGGGATGCTTACCAAGAAGGATGCATTATGGGTCAGAGTTTTGAGACAAAAGTATAAGGTGGAAGATAGGCTCATCCCCAATATAGTGAAGAAGGCTGGGGTCTCTAACCTGTGGCAAGGCATTACTCGGGTTTGGCCTCAAGTCATGGATGGGTCTAGGATCATGATAGGTAATGGGAAGGGAAGCTCCTTCTGGACTGATAAGTGGAATCCTATTGGACCTTTGAAGAATCATGCTATTCGGGACATACCTGCAGATTCCTGGGATGCTGATACTGCTCGTATGGTAAGACCAGATGGGGATTGGGATTGGCAATTGCTTGAGGGTCTCATTTCAGCTGAAGCCCTGAATTCTGTGGCAGGTATTTGCCCTCCTCATCCACTGAATAGAGATGACATGGTTATTTGGGATGGATCTCATGATGGGAAATTTTCCGCTAAATCAGCATTTTGTAGCCTGAATAGGGAAAGTTCTGAGCCTAGTCAGATTCGATGGAGTTCAGTCTGGGAATGGGAAGGTCCTCCCAGGATTAAAACTTTCCTTTGGCTTGCCCTTGGGGAGAACCTTCTAACAAACCAGAAAAGAGTGCAAAGGCATATAGCAACTTCTGATTTATGCCCCAGGTGCTGTATTTTACCTGAGAGTTGTGCTCATGTTCTGAGGGATTGTAGATGGGCTCAAGACATTTGGAGAAGATTCATAAGTCCAGGAAAATGGATGGAGTTCATGAATCTCTCTTTTGCAGAATGGATACAGGTGAATTTGATTGAGAAAAGGAGCCTTTTATGTGGGAAGAAGGGATGTATTTTATTTGGCATTATTTGCTGGTCCCTCTGGAAGGATAGAAACATGCTTGTCTTTCGAAATCAATGCTCGAATGAGGAGTCTTCTACCAGGAAAATTTGTATGTATTTTTCCAATTTTAAGGAAGCAAACAAGTTGTATAGGACTGCTGGTATTCTTAAGGCAGTTAAATCTAAAGTGTTGGTTCAATGGAGCACTCCTCCCCCTGGATGGATAAAGGTTAATGTTGATGGTGCAACAAGAATGCAGAATGGGAACATTGGTTGTGGTGGAGTGTTGAGAGATGATTCAGGTTGTTGGATAATGGGGTTCACAAGGAATTTAGGTGTGGGGAATGGGATTAAAGCTGAAGTTTGGGGTCTGCTCTTAGGCTTACAATATGCCTGGGAAAGGGGATTTGTAAGAGTGATCTTGGAAGGAGATTCAAAGACTACTTTACAACTGGTGAAGGAAGGCTGCCCAGCTGATCATCCTCTTGCTTTCCTGGTTCAGAAAATGCATACGTTTCTTGGCTTTGATTGGCAGGTGAAATTAGCACATGTATAGAGGGAGGGAAATGGAGTAGCTGATTACCTTGCAAGTCTAGCTTATAGATTTGGCTGGGATACACATTTTTTTGATTATCCTCCTGTTGGATGTATAGATTTACTTGGAAGGGATCACTTGGGCATAGCTTGGCCCAGAATGGTCTCTGATATGTAGTTCGTTTATTTTCCTTGTTATACAAAAAAAAAAAAAAACTTGCAAAGCTTTAGATACAGTTATAACTTATAAATGAGTAGAAGACTTCTCTCTCTCCTCATTTTTCCTGTGGTTTGGGTATAAACCACTCGAACCCATACGTAACAGCTGCCTCATGTATTAGTCTCTGTTTGTATTCTATTTATTTTTTGAGTTATGAATTACTTAAAAGCAGAAATTAAGTCAAATAAATTTTGAGAAAAACTCTTATAATGAAAAATTATTTTTTTATAACGAAAAAAAAAGCTAAAAGCCAAAAGCTCTTAGAAAAAGCTTTTTTTTTAAGCTCTTGTCTAGTTTTCTTGAATTGTGTGTATTTTTTTTTTTTTTTGAAATGAAGAGCTATAGAAATAGAGAGAAAGAATTTTTTTGAAATATGTACTTTTAAGTAAGTTTTAAGCTAAATTTTTTAAATAATCACCTAATAGTTTTTAAGCTTTTTTTAGCTTTAGCTTATGAGTAGCATTAAGCTTAAAAAAAAATCCAAACATACTCTTACCACTTCCTCGTCTTCAGTACCCATACCATTTTTTTAAAATTTTATTATAAAATAAGTGACAAAAAAATCTATTTCATTTGAATTTCCTTATAAACCTTTACCCAAAAAACAAAACTTCCTTACAAAGATATATATATATATATATATATATATATATATATATATATAAAACCAAACAATTTTTTTCTGATATTCAAAACAGTATAATTTAGAGAGAGAAAAATATTTCTAATATTTATAATAAAAATTAAACTACAGGTTTTGCACAACTAGTTTGAGATAAAGAGATTGTTGATGTTAATATTAAATGACAAATTTTAAAATCTGGAATATTCATCACATAATTTCTTGTCAAAAGTTGGATGATTAGGTTGCAAAATCTTTCAATAACAATCAGTCTATTTATTTATTTTTTAACGGTTGCAATTGGTTATTAATTAGATTGGGGATGGCTCATTCAATTCATTATTCAGAAAATCTTGTAAGATTTTGTTTGTTTAAGTTTTGTAAATTAAGTAAATTAATAATTAATAAATTATTATTTCATAATAAGTAATTAAATAAATATTTACATTATATAATTGTTTTACATTTAAAAAATAATTGCATTAATTATTAATTATTTTAGTTAACAAATACTGTTTAAACAATGTTTACACAAATTTCTCTCTTTACTACTATTTCAGTTCTTATCGTTATATTTTGATATCTTAAAAATATACTTAACATGATATTTATAAATAACATCAAAGTAATCTTTCCAATAACCCAACAAAAAAATTTACATAAATGATGAAGGTATACCTCGGAAGATAATGCATTAAGTTGAAGACATTTATTGACATTTTATATGGTTCAAGAATTTAAAGTTTATTTTTAATTATGGATATTTTTAATACTTTAATATAGTGTTTTGTTTATGAAAAATATTTGACTTGTAATAAGGATATTTTTATATTTAAACTTGAAAATTGACGATGTGGTGAGTTTTAGGCAAATAAACATCACGATGGTAATAAGAGGTGAAAGTTAAATTTTCTTGTGCAAAGAACGATCTTCTTCAGGTCGGCTTGCGGAAGTGTTGATGAACTAACAACAAAAACGAAAATAAACAGAGATAAGAAAATTAGAGAACACCAACACTTTTAACTTGGAAAACCTCCTCAATGTGAAGAGTAAAAACTATAGGACCAAGTCCAAAAAACTTTCCAATATGAAAAATTGGGATTACACGAAGGATTTACAGCACAATAATCAGAGGATTTCACCCTCTAGAATAATAGGTAAGACAAGTGGCTCAAACAAGTGTTTTTATCTGTAAAGGATAGAGAATCCTACTCTATATGGTATAGTTCTTCTTTTTCAGCAATGGCGCTGCATTTCTTCCTCATAGAATCTTCGTCTGCTTGCACTTTCTCTTGTGCGTTTCCCTTTCTTTACATCTGTCTCTATTTTCTCTCTCTTGACTTTTTTGGTGTGATGGTTCAACATCTAAGCATATCTTATATATAAACAAGAGATTATGATATCCATTAATTGAGTCAGGTCCATCATGGGCCACAGAGCCAACAAATTCGACGTTCATGATCACATTCTGTGGAGAAATAATTTAATTAATGGAGTAGGCCAGGATCAAGATCATTGTATTCCTAATATATTAAGAATCATATAAATTGTTGGGTAAATGATCAAAATTGTCTGGCTTTAACTGACATGATTGCTTGTATAGGGTGCCAAAAATCTGACTCCATATGAATTTAATTTCTTGGCAGCTTCCGGAAGAAGCATGGATCAAATTAAATATAGAGGGGGCAACAAAAGGATCCCCTAGGCAGGTTGCTTGTGGGGGAATTTGTAGAGAAAATCAAGGGGAGTTGCTTGGTGTATCTTAAAAGAGCTCGAGTTCGTATAGGAAAAATGCTTTTGGAAAATCATTTTGAAAAGTGGTTCATCCACAGCAATCACATGCTGGGAAGTCATCTCGGAAGTGCATCAAGATGGGACGGTTGTGCGTTAATTAAAGTCGTGGGGGTGTGAGATTGGTTGACCATGCTAGTTTACAGGTCATATTTTTCATTACATGGATGCTCATGGTGGTGGTCGATGGCAGTTCGTGCGGGTTTTGATGGTGATAATGCATGGTCACAACAACAGTTTACAAGTGTTTGGGGACTAAGTTGCAAAGGGCTATGGTGGGTCATGAGTTACAAAGAGAGAAATCAAAGTTGAAAGAAGAGGGAACAAATGTGACATGAATCTATTTTTTTTTTTTTTTTTTCTGGAAACATCCATGAATCTAAAATTTGAATCTTGGTATAAACTCTCTTGTGAGTTAAAACCAATAATATTAATTGCTAGACTTTCGTAAATTAAAATCATTTATTAGCATATGTCACATGATTAACTCAGCCATATTAATTACTAGACAATAAATTAAAATAATTATTTATTAGCAGAACACTTCATTTATTAGCAAAGGAAAAAATGTTTATCATTTTAAATGATATAAAGTTATGTCATTTTAAAAGAGAGATAGACACAGATTTTTTTTTTAAATTTTAAATTAAAAGAAAACCATCAACTTTCTCTCTCACATGATTTCCATTTTTTTGTGTCTACCTCTCTCCTAAAATGACATAACTTATGTTATTTAAAATGACAAACACCAAATTCATTATCAAATACTTTGAAGTTTGAACTACTCTCTTTGAAATATTATTGGTGAATTAATACAGTACAACTGGACATGAATGACAACACACTTAGCATTTATTTTTTCGAACCGAAGTCAACTCAAATATTAATGCTTAATTAATGTAGTATAATTGTGCATGAATGATTACACTCTTAGCAGGATGTTTGCAACCAAAGTCTCCCATTATGTGGTTGTCAATTGGCTAGTCTTAGGAAAGATGTTGGTACACGTGACGTGGTATAGTTGGCTCCTCCTCTGCTAAATAACATTTGATTAATATAATAAAAAATTATACCTTTTCAAAATTAATTAATGTATTGCTTATTTTGGATAGATATTTTTCTCCGCTGTAAAAACTTGTCCCTCTAGTTGTGTATAAAAGCATCACAAGTTTTAGACCATAGCACCAATTGACTAAAGTAATCTAAAGATGGCAAGAGTGAGAAGACTTCTATCCCTTGTCTGCATTGTTATCATTTTATTCTCAGGTAAATTCAATTCCATGCTCAATGAAAAATAAAAGTTTCTTTCTAACTTCGCTGTTTAAGAATATATATGCATTTCTTTTTATGTCTATTGATGTGAGTTACATAATGGAATCTATATTCCTTAAATCATTTTTTATTTAGCGAAGGCATGATTCATCTTAAAATTCTTACACCATTATTTGCACATGACATGATCAATTGAACCAGCAACCATCTTAAAATATGGTCTCTATATAATAATGATCCTTTCTCTTTATTTATTTCCAAACTAGTGTATTTCATGAATACAAAATCAAAACAAAATACAGTAGTTATTTTGGTGTATATTAATTCCTTATAAAGTTACAATGTATAATTGTTCCGTGGATCTAATTGAAGTTGAATCAGGATACGAGAAATGGATGGGTGAGGCTGCTACATTGGATAGTGATATGTTGTTCGATATACCTGAAGGAAAGATGAAATGCTGCTTTGACCACCGTGTTGACAAGTGCGTGCAAGGCACAAAGGACGACGAAAAATGTTCTAACACTTGCATGAATAAGGGGTGGTGCAAAGGAGGCTGGTGCAAATTCATGATATGGCCGAAACCACCAAGTCATTATTGTCATTGTCAGTGCTAATTATTGTTACAAGAGTTGCATAAAATAAGGCATTGTTTGAATAATAAAATAATTTTCACTCTCGTTTGACCTATAACATTTTATTTTAAAATTTAGCTTTTTAACTAGTTATTGATATTAACCCTTTCATAATGAAAAATAAATAGAATTATATAGAATTTATATAAATTAAAATTATAAATGAGATGTAAAACAATATATTATTGCTTCATCGCATCCCGCTTCTTTTTTTCTTATGTATATTTCAATAAATATCATGGTGATGGTGAATTTAATAAAAAAAATTACCTGGTTAATATCTCACAAAATCGGAAAATAATGTAATAATGTCTCTTATTATAAAAAAAAATGTAACAGTTTTTATATAATTAGAAGAGGAAATTTGGGGCGGCAATTATGACCCAACCTGTTGATATGGTTCGAACACAACACAAAACTTTCACATTTGAGTTGAATCGTTTATTTTTATGTAGAATACTTTTGTTTGCATGTTGTATCCCATTCACCAAGACTTAAAAAATGAGGAATATTTTCACATGCTTCCGTGCACTTTCAGCAATTTTTTTTTTTTTTTTTGGTAAAACAACAGCAATCTATTTCTTATGTACATAGTTTTGCCCTTTTTTAATAATTTTTTTTTATTAATTTTGCATTTTAACTTAAGATCTCCTTGATTTGAGTTTGTCATGCAACAAGTAGTTAATTCCCAATACTGATTTCTCTTTGAACCACAATTATTGTTTCACGTGTCTCGAGTTATCCATCTTCAAAATAAGGAAAAAGCACCCTAGTAATAATTTTTTGTGAAAGATTTTCCAACTAAAAGCACATTTGATAAGTAGTACAGACTACTGCAGTCAAAGACGTCAAAAAGAGTGACGAGACCAATGACCAATCCCGAGACGTTAGTCAAAAATATTAGTTTCGTCTGAAAAGTTGATGGGATCACTAATTTTTTTTTTTTTTTTGACTTTGATCTATTCTCACTTAATCACAGCGATTCTCCTGAAATTGTTCAAAAAGTAAAACTTTGAAAAGCAAAAGTTGTTATTGCCATTAGCCCTTCTCTCTTTCTGTGTTAAATAAAGCAGAACTTCTATTTACATTTTTTGTTCCCGTCAATTTAATTTTTTTCCATAAAAGGAAATAAAATTTACTGCATTCTTTTCTTTTCCTATTTTTTTTTCAATGTTGACTTTGCATGTATGGTAAATATTTTTTCTTTTAGAAATTATCTTTTTTTAGAAAAAAAATTCTTAAAAGGTTTTTAATTAAAAAAATTGACCCGAAATTATCAAGATATGAAATTTTCATAATAACAACCGGATATACTTTTTTATTAAATTTTAAATAATTTTATTTATTTTTTATTCTTATTATATCTATACGAATTTCAATGATAATTAAATATAGTTATATTTTTGCCAAAAAATAAAATAAAATATAACTATATTAACATACCAAATTTCAGAACGCTTATAAAAGTAAGTTAATTAAAAATTAAGTTATAATTATATTTTTTTATTCTTATTATAAATTTTATATGTCCAGTACGCTTATAAAAGTAAGTTAATTAAAAATTAAGTGATAATTTCGTAAAAATTTTGTATGGTGATATGAAATTTGGTAAGTTAATATAGTTATACTTTTGCTTTTGTAGTGGCACTAACAACTTTTGCTTTTCAAAGTTTTACTTTTTTGAACAATTTTAGGAGAATCACTCTGATTAAGTGAGAATAAATCAAAGCCAAAAAAAAAAATAGTGATCCCGTCAACTTTTCAGACGAAACCAATATTTTTGACTGACATGGCATTAGAGTACCGTCAATATATATGACGAGATTGGATAAATCTGATGTGACTACTGATCTTGTCATAATACCTTACGTGATTGGTCCCGTCACTCCTTTTTGATATCTTTTACTGCGTTAGTCTGGTACTACTTATCAAATATGCTTTTTAGTTGAAAAATCTTTCACAAAAAAATTATTACTACGGTGCTTTAGCCTCAAAATAAGCTTCATGTTACATTAGAAACATGGGTGGGAGAAATCCAAAGTTGACATGTAACCTCAAAAGATTATGCATGCCATTCCTTGTTTCCAGGTTCTTGATCAATGACACACACCCCAGAAACAACTCGATATTCATCCATATATTCGAGATGGTGGTGAGATACACACGTGTTAAACCTACATCAAGATCAATATAACCATCACATATATATATATATGTCAGCCCCGTGTATTCTCTCTCTTCTGTATGGACAGGTGAACAAAGCACCTTATTAACATACATCACAATCATTTGACAATTAGTATTCATACAACACATAGTATAATGAAAATAGCTTCCCAGCACAAACATCATAATGTGTGACAATCCAACATCCATAGTTTAATTTAATGTTCAATACAAGCAACTATTAAACAAATTAGTCCACAAAAATAAACAAAAATTAATCATATCCATCATCTAAGGATAACTTTTTCAATTTAGCTTCGGCCTTCTGCAGTGCTGCATTGGTCACGGTTTGTAATGGTTCCCTTAGTGCAATTTGTTTCCTTGCAAATTCTAGTTCCTCAGCTCTAAACTTCAAGGTGAGTTTTCTCTTCTGTAACTTTATTTCTAGTTCACAAAGACGGATCCCAAGATTGAAGGTCTCTGGCTCTTGAGAATTTAATTCAGCTTGTTTTACACACAACCTATGTTCAAACCGTAACAATTGTCCTCATTTGTCTCAACAAAGCCTCATTGTTGAGAATGTCCTCGCACAGGTTAAATGTGCTGCCTTCATTGGACTTATCCATATCTACTATAAACATATTGTAATTGTTAATTACAAATTGTCACATTCACAATTGTTAACTTGTAACAAACGGGTAAACACAATTTTGTCCACTACACGGTTGGTTTGAGATAACACAATAATATATCAACCAACAATTAAATTGTAATAGGTTTTTTTTTTAAAGTTAATCCTAATTACCTCTTTGAGGCGAGTTGGCTCCTCCCGGTATCCTAACAAGCTTTAACTCTTTGAGCCGGCTAAGAGATTAATCTGGAGTGCTGGTCGGGGCAGGGATAAAGATATTTAAACTCCTCCCAAAGATGACATGTGGGGATTGAGCCGAGACCATTTTCCTTTCCACTTACTCAACTCCCTTGTTACCCGACTGAGCTACCACCAGTTGGTTTTAAATTTAATTGTAATAGATAAAGAATGGGGAAGTCCAGAAATATAAATTAAAATAGTAGTGTCGTCAAACAACCAGCAATGAAACTATAATAGATAAAGAATGGTGAAGTTTACAAATGCGAGAATAAAAAGCCAGCAGAGTTGGTCTAGTGGTGAAGAGTTTAAGTAGGTTGTATTAGGTTATGTATTCAATTCCTACCAATGTATCCAAAAAAGAAAACACATGCGGGAATAAATTGTAGGGAGACATGTACAGTGATAAATGTTAGGATTTAAGGAAAATTAAGAAACTTACCTCCAAAAGATAATTACACTCAAGGTGAAAACAGTCGTAATTTGAAATAGATCACAATGAGAACTACATTCCTTCAATTTATAATGAAAATAAAAAATAACGAAGAACAAAAAAATAAATACGGTTTATGATTAGGGTTGGTGGTAAGGTTTGCAGTTATGGTTTATGTTTAGTTTTATTTGATAGATTTTTTATATTGTGAGTTGCAATCAATTATATTTATTTTCTTGTTTTAATAAAAAAAATGAATTAAGTCATTATCCATATGGGGTCCATTATAAAGCTCATTTAATTAAGTGGTCTATTGATTTTGGCTTGGATATCTGTAACATTGATTAGTGTGTATAACAGTGTAGGCCTAATGCATAGGCCCATGATGGAAATGGCACTAAGGTTAATAAGTTTCACTATGTCTCCTTTGCATTCACAGTGTGTTGAAAAACCATCACTTCACAACATGCCCCATCAAAAGTTGTGAACAGGAATTGATGTGAATTACAGAGGAAAATCCAAGTCTTTCAACCTTTGCAGAAATACCAGAGCAAGCATTGCAATTGAAATATCAAGAATCATCGTCAACAAGTAAGCCTAAACTTTTTTGGTGTTCTAATTTCATATAATCCTATTTTAAGATTTCTTACATTATTGTTTATAGTTAAGGTTTACAGTTAGTGTTAGTCTTTATGTTTAGGGTTTGGGTTTAGATGGTTAGGGTTAGTATTTATGTTTAGGGTAAAGGTTAGGGTTTAATGTTAGTGTTTTACAATAGGGGTTTAGTGTTAGAGTTTATGTTTACAGTTACGATCTATTGTTAGTGTTTATGTTTAGGGTTAGGGTTAGGGTCCAGAGTCTGATTATAACAATCCTAGATTAAAGTTGACGTTGTTGTAGCAGTAAACCACACATCTTCAATAGCTGGATATGGTGATATCCTAAGGAATGGAAAAGATACTTAGATAGTCATTTCACATACAGCATCGGTATTTGCAATCCCTTTAAAGCAAAATATTGATGTATTCTCTAATATGCGAGGAAGGTAATCAAAAAATAAAGAACTAATTTTCTTTTTTTCTCTCACTTAGGAGCCGAGCAAGATGGTAGTTTCATGCACAGTTTTAAATGAGAGAAAGAAGTGAGGAATCCTCTTTTCAACTTTGACTTTTCCACTTCAGTTGTTGTTTTTCTTTCCGTTACTTCAACACTAGTCGTTTTAATTAGCTTCAATCGAATTTTTTATATTCCTTTTTTTCTCATCAAACGAATGGTATCCTCCTCTGGAAATACTAGCTATTATATCTATACATATGTCTAGTACATATATGTTCTAAAATATTATTTTATTTGTGAATATCTATATCACAAACGAAAGTTGTGAATCAATTTAAGGTTGAAGGAAAAATGGAATATTATTCATTCATTAAATCATTCACTCAAAATAGATATTTTGAAGAACTGATTAATCATATGAGAATAAAGATAGAGTCTCGTCCTACTTAGATCATACTTATAAATTTTCACATTTTCGTCCATAAATAATATTTAAGGAAAACTGTTTGTCCTTTCAAAGGACACAAGTTGTGTCATTTTAGCTGCTTATAACTGTGTACTCGGGGGAGTACATAGTTATAATATTAAAGTTATATTTTTTTTTTACTTTTCACGTCAACCGACAGCTTTTGAGGAGAGAGAAAAAATACAACTTTAATGTTATAATTATGTATTCCCTGTAGTACATAATTATAACATTAAAATTATACAACTCACACTCTTTAAAATGACAAACCATTTTTCCAATATTTAAATACTTCAAAAGTTTCCTTTAACTTGTCAATTTGCAAATTTTTAGTTATTGAGATCTAAGTATATATGAATTATTAATTGGTAAAATGAATAAAAATTTCTAACTTAAAAAGCTACTCCCAAGGGTCTTGGCGAATTCTTAATTAGAATTCTAGGATCTCTTTAATTACATTATATTTTAAAAAAAAATTATTTAATTATTAATTATAAATTAATTTAGTTAAAAAACTTTTATAAAAATATTTACACAAATTTTACTCTTTACTATTATATTCAATTTATATCACTCTATTTAATATTTTAAAAATATACTTAACGTTGTATTTTTAAACAATATCAAAGTAATTAATCTTTTAATTAATCCAATAAAAAAGTAATTAATCTTTTAATTAAGCTAATTTGAAAAATAAGAAACATTTAGAAGAATTATTGTTGAACTTCGATGGCAGAAGAGAAAGACGACTAACGAGTGGAGAAAACCGTGACGCAATAATTGAAAGGCGTGTCTTGGAGGCACTTCAACCAGATTGCAACCTGAATCGCCTCACTATCACAGACTATAATGGCAATAGCTTTCCAGATTGGCTTGGGGATTCTTATTTTTCCAATTTAGTGTCTATGAACCTGTCTGGATGCCAATTCTGTTCAAGCTTGCCACCACTTGGGCAGCTCTCCTCCCTCAAGCAGCTTTCTATTTATTGTTTTCATGGAATAGAGATAATTGGTAGAGAGTTTTATGGCAATAATTCATCAAATTTTCCATTCAAGTCCCTTGAATCTTTGCGAATTGAGTATATGCCGAAATTGAAGGAATGGTTTTTTCCGGATGATGGTGAAGGTTTCCCCTTTCTTAAAGAGCATTCCATTAGAAACTGTTCGATGTTGGAAAGTGGGTTGCCTCAACACCTTTCTAATTTGGAAAAACTGGAGATTGATCATTGTCGAATGCTTGAGGCTTCACTTCCCAAGGCTCCTAATATTGTGGAGTTACAGCTAGAAAGATGTGAAAATATTTTGGTAAATGAATTGCCATCCACCTTGAAAAAAGCCTTCATTGGTGGAATTGGAGTCACTGAGTCTTACCTGGAGCAAGTTCTATTGAATAATGCCTCTCTTGAAGAGTTGAAGGTCACAGACTTTTGGATTTGCATTGCTAGCTGTAATTCTCTTTGCAAACTACAGATAACAAGGTGGCACTCCTCCTGTTGGCCTTTCTCACTAAACTTGTTCACCAATCTTCAGTCCCTGAATTTGGATGATTGTCCACAGCTTGAATCGTTTCCTAGAGGGAGGTTTGCCTTCCAACCTGAGCAGCCTCACTATATGTAAATGCCCCAAACTGATTGCTTCGAGAGAGGAGTGGGGTTTGTCCAGACTTCATTCTTTGAAACAATTCACAGTTAGTGATGACTTTGAAAACGTGGAGTCCTTCCCAGAGGAGAATCTGCTGCCACCCAATATTAACCATCTTAGCTTGCAGTATTGTTCAAAGCTAAGAATAATTAACAAAAGGGGTCTTCTCCACCTCAAATCTCTCAAATCCTTAAATATTTGGTTTTGCCCTTGTCTTGAGTACTTGCCAGAGGAGGGTAGACCCAACTCCCTTTCCAGTTTTTGGATTCTTAGGTGTCCATTACTTCAGCAGAGGTACCAAAAGGAGGAAGGAGAGCGTTGGCATAAAATTAGTCACTTCCCTTGTGTGTCTATTGAGTAGCGGCTGAAAGAGATGTTACTAACCATTTCTATATTTTGTTAAATAGAAATGGGATAAGATTCTATATTTCTCATGCTGGAATAGTGTCTTGTGTTTGTGACTTTAATTTCCTTACACAAGATTTTTGTCAAACTGCTTTGACTGTGACACTTTTTTGGAAATATGTGTATAGCTCTTATATTTATTTTGCTAAAATCTGAGTTTTACAGACACTCTGTGGTGGAACGGAGATGAAACTTTGGGATAATAATAAAAAATTCCTAGTTATATTGTTTTTAATATAGTAACAGCTTGTTAAAGGAGTAGTTGATTAATTTAGTTTATAATTAATTACCTCAATATTCATTCGTTAAATATAAATTTTATATTTGGATAAGTTACACATAGAATTTATTTCCACTTACAATTATTAAATAATTGGAATGTTTATATATGCAATTACGTTACAAATATAGATTTGGAACTGTTTCCTTTAGGTCTTTGTACTCATGCGTGAATGATTATAGGATACATATTTTTATTTTATTCTTTTAGGTAATTGTAGGATACATATCTTTAGCATTATACATAACTTGGATCTTATTATCTTTTCACTACCCTACTTTCTAGTGGTTTCAGTGTTTGATATTGTTGTTGTGCTTTACCACCTAATTCATCTGCATTACAAAATTCTATTGGCTTTTGGTTTGATGTATATTGCTAACGTTATCAAGTTAACACAACAGACTAAGACCAAGCTAGCAAATACAATATTCTGGTATTAGATACCTACCTAACAAGTGATCCTACATGATAACAGATATATAAGGTTATGATTGGTTTCTTGGAATTTAATTATACTTGATCCTTTCACAAACATAGAGAATGACATATAAACCAAAAAAAAAAAAACATAAAACCATATATAGGTGCTTATTAATGTTTTCCGTCGGCATTCTTTTGAACGACTGTTGCTTCAAATTATAGAAATTGTTCTCCATGCCCCTATGGATGTAATTTGTCTATACTCTATTAATGTAAGTATTGGTCTAAAATATAATATTTGTCTATACTCATTTGGCTGCACCTAATTGTGTGCTCTTCATACAGCGATCTTGGAGCTCAAGGTTGATGGATATTGGGGACTTTGAGACGCATGCATGTTGTGGATTTTGGACTAGCCAAGTTCTTGCATCACCCTGGAGCTTCATAGTGCATGTTCGGATCCTCTCTTTTTTAAGCTAGAAGCTACTTATAAGCATAAGTTAGGCCAAACAGATTTTGAGAGAAACTCTTATATCTTCTTTTTATAATGAAGAAAAAAGTTGAAAATTAAAAGCTCCTAGGAGAAGCTTTTTTTTTAAGCTCTTATTTATTTTTCTTGAATTGTGTGCTTTTTTTAAAATGAAGAGCGATAAAGATGGAGAGAGAGATAATTTTCTTGAAATATGTGTTTTTAAGTAATTTTTAAGCTAAGTTTTTTATATAATTTCCAAACAGCTTTTAGCTTCTGTTTTTAAGCTCTTTTTTTTTAGCTTTAGCTTATAAGTAGCTTCTAGCTTAAAAATAAGAGGATCCAAATAGGGTCTTAGTCAATGTCTCCTTATTTGGCTCCTATGCCTATGTTTTCCTCCGTGTTTCATTTCTTCCTCCTTTCCTTTACTTAAACTACCACCTAATTTTTTCTATTTTTGTTACTTATTTCTCTTTTGTATTCTATGCTGTTTGTTTAAGATATTGGAATTCGGATGATGTCAGAAAATTGTTGAACTGAAAATCTAAACGATTAAGTTTAATGGAATGAATTTTTTTTATGCTATATATATTTTTCATTTATATATGATTTCGATATTATTAATAACATATCTGTCTTTGATCATAGCTACAGAAGAAATCCTTACTTCTATTGATGCTAAAATGGTTTGTTTGAGATATTAACTGATTACATGTTTAAAAAATACAATATCTTTTAATGTGAATGAATATCATCGTTAATGTTTAAAAACTGCACGAGTTCTAAATGTTCATAAACCTTGTTTTTTAATTGCAAGTTTCATCTTTATATTGCTACCTTGACAAAGTTCTTGTCGATGTATGTTTTTTAATTACATAACAAAGTTCATCAATTTCTTACCATACTAAAAAATAAATTATAAATATGTAAATAAACTTGATAAATTTTGAATTTTTATATATATAACAATTTTTCTTTTCATTACTATGAAGATCTAAGACATAATATGAAAAGAGGAATGAAAAATTATGCGTAAAGCATGTAAATTCAATAAAGTTTGACCTTGGAATTAAATAATTTTCAAAAAAAATTAGTGCCTAAATTAAAGATATTAAACTTGTGATATTTTTTTAAAATTAAAATAAACTAGCAGAAAATTTGCCAAAATATTCTCATCCAACCTCTCTTTAAGGCGAATGACTAGTAGAACTTTTTTCTTATATTTACACCAAAATATAATAGATGTATAGTCATTCGACGAAAAATCATAATCATATAAGTATTCTATTTTAAATATATATTATTTATTTACTATAAAAAAAAACCTAGAACTTTTTTCATAATTTCATAAAATAAGTATCTTCGACTTAAGTTTTTTCTATTCAAATCCAAGAGGAAACAAAAAGATAAAAGAGGTAATCTAATATTATAATATAAAATATACAGGATGGGTAACAAAAGTTATTACTTATCTCTCGATCTATTAGTGAACTATCTCTCTAAGAATTGTGAAAGATGTTTCATTAGAAATATTCTTATTATTGCTTCAACTAATATTTTCGAGAAATTCTTATATTTTTTTCTATAAAATTCTTGATACAATCTCATATTTTTTTTATCTTCTTGTAGATTCTCCAAATAATTTATAGGTTCGTTTTTTCTGCGGTCACTTTAGATAAATGACTAGTTGATTATTGTGACTAAAACAGAGAAATCAAAGTTGAAAGAAGAAGAAACGTGGCCAAGACTCTAAAGTTTGAAATTTTGGAGTATAAAGTTTGAATCTTAGTAAGTCTCAAATGTTGTGCGACCAATAATATTAGTTGCTAGACTTTGTAAATTGAAATATTTTATTAGCACATGTCACACGGTTAACTCAACCGTATTAAATGCTAGACAGTAAATTGAAATAATCATTTATTCGTAGAACACTTCATTTACTATCAAACACTTTGAATTACTCCCTTTAAAACATTATTGGTGAATTAATGTGGTACAGCTGGCCATGAATAGCCACACTTTTAGCATTTATTTTTTGAACCAAAATCAACTCAATATTATTGGTGAATTAATGTAGCATAATTGTGCATGAATGATGGCTCTCTTAGAATGATCTTTCCAACCAAAGTCAACTTCCATTATATGGTTGTCGAACTAGCCCAATAATCAATTCAATGAGAAAAAAGGAGAAGTAGATTGTTGTGCCTAAAAAAGAGAAACCAAAGTTTAAAGAAAAAGGAATGTGGCCATGACTCTAAAGTTTGAAATTTTGGAGTATAAAACTTGAATCTTAGTATAAAGTCTCAAATGTCGTGCGTAAAAATCAATAATATTAATTGCTAGACTTAATAAATTGAAATCTTTTATTAGCACTTGTCACACGATTAACTCAACTATTTTATTTGTTGAACAGTAAATTGAAATAATCATTTAATAACAGAACACTTCATTTATTAACAAACACTTTGAATTTCTCTCCTTAAAATATTATTGGTGAATTAATGTAGTACAATTATGTACATAAATTACCACACTCATAGCATTTGTTATTTTGAGCCAAATTCAACTCAAATATTAATGTAGCATAATAATGCATGAATCATGACACTCTTAGCATGATCTTTCCCACCAAATTCAACTTCCATTATATGGTTGTCAAATTCATTGTCCCAATAATCGGTCTGGTTAAGTCAATTAATCGGCCATTCATGCAAGGTATCGATTTTATGGTTGAATTGATTTTTGAAAATCATAGCAAAAGGGTAATGGTTAAGGGAAAAGGAAATGGTAGATTGTGACTCAAAGAGAGAAATCAAAGTTGAAAGAAGAATGAATGTGGCCATGACTCTAAAGTTTGAAATTTTAGAGTATAAAGTTTGAATCTTAGTATAAAGCCTAAAATGGTGTGTTAAAATAAATAATATTAATTGCTAGACTTTGTAAAATATTACCACCTGTCACATGATAAACCTTTAGTTATCTTGTTTTATAAACTAAAATACTATGAATTATCTAGTTGAACAAGTCAAAAACTAGGGTTTTAATAAGATCATCATGAATTTTATGAATTATTAATTAAATGATATACATTTGCTATTTTGAAGGGATTTGATGATAAATGGAGTCAAATGTGAAGATATGATAGATGGAGATCAAAACTAGAAGATATGAGGATCTATCCAAAGAAAATCAAGATCATCAAGTTGTTAGAGAGGGGGCTTAAGCCCTCAAGTCGAAGCTAAAGCCTCCAAAATCAGCAAATGGCCTCTGCCCTTGGAAGCTTAAGCTCGCTTCAGTTAAAAAATTCCTCTTTGAAGAGGGCGCTTAAGCGCCCAAATTCAGGCTTAAGCGCCCTCATACAAATCTGCACTATTGTCCCATGAGGCTTAAGCCCCCAGATTCAGGCTTAAGCTCCCATCAGCGAGCTTAAGCGCCCCACACCAGGCTTAAGCGCCCCAGAAACCCAAGTTAGGCCCAATTCAAGTTATTCACTTAGGGCATGATTCTTGGCCATTAAAAAGACATTTTGGGGGTCAGAATAAAAAAACTTTGATATTCTTGACATATTCTAAGAGAGTCTTTGGTACTTGAAGGTAGAGGGAAGGCGGAGAAACACTCGGTTCATGTTCGTGAGCGGCGGAGACGGATCGGAATCAAGTCTGCACTGGAGATATTGAAGATTCACCAATCATCTATGGAGTTTGGGGGAGCTTTTTTATTTTCTTTCGTTCTTGATTTTGCTATGTCTGGCTAAGTCTTTTAGTAGTTAGGGTTAGATGGAATTCAAGATCTTTATTATGCATTGAACAATTTGTTATGTTAGTTTTCCTTTTTATCATGAATGAAATTATTTGTTTTTAATGCTTTATATAAGCTTGAATCCTATATATTGATCTTAGGTAAATGCATGACAATAGGAATGTTGGTGTGTGATCCTTATCTGATAATTTCATCGTACGCTTTATGATTCTAGGGATAGACATAGAGTTTGCGTAATCTTTAAGATTCTTGAACTTAATGCTTGCATTCTTAGGGAATAACCGGAGAACTAGGGTTCTTGCAAGATTGTGAAGGTTTAGGGTAACAAGGGATTGAGCTCTAATTACATGCGAAAGAATTGATTAGCTTGATACTAAGAACGATTAACGTAAAGAAGGAATTCAAACGTAATAAAGAGATTGAAGGAAATCGAAACCCTAGCTACGTTTTTATTTACATTAGTTTATTCAAATCTTTACATTCTTGTTTTTAATTTCTTGCGATTAATTAGTTTAACATTTTAATATTTCAATTCAAATCATGTTTCCAAATACAACTTTGATCCTCCAACTAAGGTTGCAATAGTGAATTGGTGATTGATACATAATCCTCGTGGGAACGATCTCTTACTCGAACACTTTATTACTTGTACGATTGGTGCACTTGCCGTGAGTAGCACAACATCACACGATTAACTCATCCACATTAATTACTAGACAATAAATTGAATTGATCGTTTATTAGCAAAACAATTCATTTATTAACACACTTTAGATTACTCTCTTTAAAATATTATTGGTGAATCGATATCGTACAACCAGACATGGATGTCCAGTTGGCCACTCACTTAGCATTTAATTTTTGAAACAAATTCAACTCAAATATTAATGGTGAATTAATGTAGCCTAATTGTTCATAAATGATGATACTCTTAGCATGATCTTTCCAATCAAAGCCAACTCTCATTACATGATTGTCAAACTGGTCATTAACATTTCTGGTTCAGTTAATTAATCAGCTATGCATGCAAGGTACTAGTTTTATGATTAAAATGATTTTTTAAAATTGTGGCAAAATATTGCACTACAATTTTACTCTTGGGATTCGAATTTGGCACCTAAAGGGAGGTGGGTGAAATGCTAACCACTTAGCCAAATCACTTTGGTTGACCTATTACTTCTATTTTATATTTATTATATATATTTACATAAATTCAATTTAAGTGATTCAACGAGTGATTAACGACCTATTAACTTGGTACACCAACTAAGGTGATGACTGGTTCGAGTTTAATAACATTGACGTGACATCTTATAATCAGCTCTTCCTTAACTAAATAACATTTAAATAATATAATGAAAAAGTTATAACTTTTTTTAAATTAATTAATATGTTGCTTACTTTAGACAGATAATTTTCTCCATAATAGAAATTTGTACATAGAATTGTGTATTAAAGCATCACAAGTTTTAGTCCATAACACCAATTAATTAAACTAATATAGAGATGGCAAGAGTAAGAAGACTTTTACCCTTTGCCTTCATTGATATCATTTTATTGACGCAAATCTAATTTCATGCTCAATGAAAAATAAAAGTTTCTTTCTAACTTCATTGTTTAGGAAGTCATACGTAATTCTTTTTATATCGATTAATATGAGTAATATAATGGAGCCTGATCAGAACCATATATATTTATCTGGTTGGGCTGACCATGTGATCTTTTTCTATACAAATGATTTGATGCAGCCTTAACCCATGAGTCCTCACTGGAACAAGATGAGGGATGTACCTGCAATACACTTTGATGCTCAAGTCAGTTTAATGTTTAAGTATGTTTATTCATGTAGAAGAAGATGTGTACCTTTGGTTAACACTTTCATATATATAGTGGAGAAATGACCAGTTTGGGAGATGTCACTCCAAGTTGCCTTTCTTCATAATGAAGGCAACAAGTTGTCCTTGTGGGTGGCTTGAGATAAGTTTGTGCCGAGATGCTGAAGTTTTCTTGCCGTGATGCAAAAGTAACATGGCTATAGCAGTCTTTGTTGACTAAAGTCTTTTCTTAATGGTGAAGACTTTCAATGTGGGCCTTGTATTTATTTCCAAATCAGAAGTCCCCCAGCTCGTTGCTTATGATGAGAGCATGAGTAGCGAGATGAATAAGTCCACAGGGTGATTTGTCTATTTGTCAACTTGGAAGATTCTCACTTTGTTTTTATTTTGTACAATGGTCTGTATTTCTACTGGTACTTGAGAGTTTCACAATAATATATGTGTCCTGCACCTTATCTATACATTTCATAATTCATATATTTGCATATCTTTTGTTTTGATGTCGCCTTGTTAGATAGCCTGAATGTGATGTCGCTTTAACTTTTTGTTTTGATGTCACTTGCTTGAGTTTGATGTCGTGATGTTGGCCTAAGGTACAAGCTTTAAGTAATGGTATAAAGGTTAAAGCCCTGTAAACCAGTGTTCATTTCACTTCAAAACCTAAGGTTCAAGCCTTAAGTGTTGGTGTGAGGGTTCAAGCCCTGTAAACCAATTTCATTTCAAACCTAAGGTTCAAGCCTTAGGTGCATAATCTAAGGTTTAGGCCTTAGACTAGCATTCATATCTTCAAAGCTTTTGTTCATTGCTGCCTAAGAGTTAGAATTTTTGGTCCTAAGTCAATATTCATTTTCGTCGAGATCGGATAGTTCATTCTTGTTCACCATTGTTCAAGCGAGATTCATATCTTCAATTTTCATCATTCATGGATCCTTACAACTTTCATGAAATTCACATCAGAGACATAAGATAGTCAAAATGATTCATTTCAGAAATAAGATAGTCAAAGTAAGTCATGTGTATCAAGGGTTTTTCACGTGGTCATCCTGCAAGTTGCAGGCAATCTTCAAATTTTGATGTGGGTATCCTGCAAAATATGTAATCTTGCAAGTCATATGACCAAAGTTTTGATTCAAGCATTCATAAAAATCATAATAACTGTGAATACCTCATTTTGACAGGGTATATTTTTAGTTTCGTAAACTTTCTTTGTTTAAAAATAATAAAATATGTTCAATATTTTTTTCTTGTTTTATCTAGCCTTTTAATATATTTTTATCTTATTTTGTTGTAAACAAAAATAATAATAATAATAATAAGACTATTTAAATCTTGCTTTGTTTTACATATTTATTTTTATTAGAAAAGAGAAAAGAGAAAAAATAAAAAATATTATAAATAAAAACAAAAAATAATTATAACAAAAAGAAAAAATATGATAAAAAAGGGCGCTGAGCCTTGCTTCCATTGCTATCAATCTCGTGTGTCATTCATTCTTTCCTTTTATGTTTCCATCTTAGCTCTTTGTGCAAGGCACCGCCACTGCAAAACGGTTCTCCATTGGCACACATTTTGGACAAAGCTACCTCACTTTGCTAAAAAGTAATGGGCACAAAAGGAAAAAAATTGATTTTCTCAGATATTGAAAGGCGCAGAAAAGGAAGCTTTGAGAAGACCAACAAGGGTGTATGAAAAGGCTAAATCTTTTTCAATCCATCGAATAACAAGAGGATGGCTAGTCCCCTTTCTTCTTCTATAAAATGCAAAAGACAGCAACAAAAAGGGGAGGTTCCTACAGAAAAAAGGGATACGGGGACTGTGTTTCTAAAAGAATAATAAGGAAAGGGAAGAAAATAAAAAAGAAAGAACTTTGAGAAGAACGAACTATCGATTCTGAAATAGAGCGATAAACAAAATTTTCAAAGAAAGAACAAAGGGTACCTTGTTGAGAAATATAGTCCCACATTGATTATGTGGGCAACTAATGTGGCCTTTATAAGGCCTTGGCACTCTCACCCTTTGAGCTAGCTTTAGGGGTGGTGACCTCAAGGTCCTTAACATGGTATCAGAGCCTCGCCGCCCTCCACTTTCTCTTGTGACGTTTCTTAGCACAGGTAGGTTTGGCCTATTGCATTGTCCACTCTTCAAGTCCAATGGACTCGTGTG
Organism: Gastrolobium bilobum; assembly: GCF_033153095.1. Classification (NCBI taxonomy): domain Eukaryota; kingdom Viridiplantae; phylum Streptophyta; class Magnoliopsida; order Fabales; family Fabaceae; genus Gastrolobium; species Gastrolobium bilobum. The sequence goes on along the minus strand of NW_026896382.1, from coordinate 54,302 downwards.
AGGGGGCGTGTTGAGATATATAGTCTCCACATTGGTTGTATGTGCAATTAATGTGGAATTTATAGGCCTTGGACACTCTCACCCCTTGAGCTAGCTTTTGGGGTGGTGACCTCAATGTTCTTAACAGGCGGTGACGTACCTCCTTCGGGGGTTTCCTCAAGTCTTCTTCCTCCGAAATTGGTCCACTTCTCTTGGGATTTTTCTCCTTTTCCACCATTTTTTTTTTCTGCAGACTATTATTGCACTTATTTATTTACTCCTCTTGTTGAAATGCTGATTGATAGATCGATAACCCTTCAACAAGGATATCTTGTTCCATTCCTCCTTAATTGACAGTTCTTTAAATTTTGTGAAACTTAGTTTTCAGTCAAAATTTGTATTCTCATCCATATTTCAAATTTTCTACAGAAAAAAAATAAAAATGTATTCATCTTTTAATTTTTTTGTTGTTGTTAAGATATGATGTATTTCAGATCAAATGAAAGATGATCAGGACACGCTTACTCGTTTTTAGAGACAAGCTCACTTTATAAAAAATTTAAATAGCTATTGGTAAATATGTTGAAATGGAACAAAATATAATATAAAAGTTTTGTTCTATATTTGGTACATTTTAAAAATAAAATCAAACTGAACATGGAATTAAAAGGTAGTATATTTTTATTCTGCTAAATATAATGAAACACTTTAAAACAGTCATATTCTCTACATAAAAAATATATTAGATGGTAATTAAAGGTTTGTTAAGCACCAATACAAGTTGATTATTAGTGAAATATTTGATCAAGCAATTTTAATCTGGATATAAGTTAGAAATGGTGGTCACCAGACCAAGATAAATTCATGATTACAATCTCTCTAACTTTTAAATTTTTATTTTAGTCTTTAATTGCTTTATTTGATTGTATTACCAACTCATTAGCTCTCTTTTTTTATCACACACTTGTATCTTCACTTTAGATTGATTATTTTAAGTCAAAAATTAAAAAATAATTTTTTAAAATAATAAATGAGAGATTTTTTGAAAAAAATTTATAAACTCAATTCATCTGTTTCTTAAATTTTGACGTCACTTGCCTAACAAAGTTAAAAACTTTGTCTAACAATATGAGATTTGTCAAAAAAAAGTAAGGCTTTGAATTACTTGCCTTATGGGCTTCTACCGCGGATTCCACCACCACACCAAATCTGGACCAATTTGTTCATGGACTTCATCACTAGTCTTCCTCTTGAGACCGAGTCCAATGTACGTTTTAAATGTTGATTTGGTAAACGGAACACTAACAGTATGGAAAATTTGAAAATCACTTCTCTCTCTTAAAATTCCCTTCACTCTCGTGTCCGTCACCACACTATATATTCGATAACTTGCACATCATTTTCATTTTGTATCTCTTCTCAAAAAAAGAAATTGTTTGGGATTTTTTTATTTCCTAGAAACAAATAAAAGGACAAATAATAATAACAACTCAAGCAAAACCAACTCATATGGAGTTCTTGTCACAGTTTGGCAAAAAATACTCCGTGAAGAATGTGCCATTGATTTTACTAATACCGTACACTGCAAAAATTTACGTACTTGAAAAAAAAAAAGGATTTGATTTTCTCATATTGAATTTCTCATGTTGTAGAGATAAAAAGTATGTGGGACCCATGTGTTTAGAAAAAATTATAAGTAGAACCCATGTTAACACGGAAATCGAACGGTGTGTAGGAGAATTTTAATTCTCATATTGAATAAGAATTATAAAACCCAAAAAAAAATTGTCATAACTTGGATTCCTACTCTTTCTTTTTCCTTCCCCATTAAAATAATAATAATAATTAACAAAAAAAGGAAATTGCCATAAGACTGAGGTTAAAGGGGAAGAAAAGGTTTAAGTTCTAGCAACAAGCAGTTAAAGCATATCCATTATTTATTTCTAAAATGTTAACCAGATTTTATTTTTTATTTTTCAATTTTTTGGAACCATTCTGCAGAAGGAAACATTTTGCCAAGTCATTAGTAATTTTTTATTTTTTAATCGCTAGTGAAGAGGAACTAACTTTGCTAGCTGAGGAGTTGGAGAAGGAGATCACCACCAAAGAATTGGGAACTTCCCCTTTAAGGAAAATAGGAATATATCAACCTCATCAAATTGAATGAAAAGGATGAAATTAGATAAAAATTTCAAAAAAATAAAAATAAAAAAAATCACTAAATTGAACAAAAGGGGTATATGGGTACACGGGCTTCCATGCAGCAAAACAAGTTTTCCACTTAGAACATTGAAAAATACACTGATGTCTGTAGTAATGGTTAGGGACAGGACAATCTAACCCATGAAGTCTAAACGTACTTACCTCTGTATTTAGGCTTTGGATCCTTATTAAACTTGGAATCAATAACATCTGTTAATTGAGCATCAGCTGGACTGAAAACTGCAGAATGAAGATTACCCTCTTCTAACCACTTTACATGGTTCTCCTTAAATTCAATGTGTTTTATCCTAGCAGCCTCAGCTATTTCCTGTGTGTAAGGATCTGTCTTGACCATTGTCAGCAATACCCTGCTATAACGTGAACTAAGGATCTGCTCAGAAGAAGAAATCAGTTTAAAACATGGATGCTCTGGGAAATGGTTTTCTGCAAAATCATCTTCTCTCAATACAGGATAGAAAAACACAAGCCTTCCCCCCATTACAAGCATCTTGGCAGCAAGATCAAGCAAATCATGCACACACTCAACTAAACTGTAAGGTGCAGTCGATGGTATGTGATCTGTCCTCTTGTCATCAGGAACAATGTAAGGCTCCACAGCCCCCTTTAGCAGCTTCCTACCACCAGATTTGCGTCCCCCAGCTCGCACTCCATAAGGAGGGTCGCATATTATGGCATCAAATATCTGGGATAAATAGCAAAATTATCTACATTAAAAAAAAAAAAAAAAAAAAAAAAGAGAGTAAATTTGTATACTTCTCATTGTAGTCTTTCCTTATAAACAAAATTAGAGATGATACCCCCCAGTTATCTTACCAAATCCACTACATATCAACAGGTGGCAAAGCTCACCAGCCAACTGAATATTTCTATAATTCTATCTAATACCCAATTGCATCTTATCCAGATATTTTTCCTATTCACCTCAAACTAGTGTCCTCTCCACTCAAATCCTTGTGAAGAGGAGCTGTCATTAAATACAAAGGTTCTATATACTGGTATTATTCAATAATATGAGAAACAATAGGATTTGGTAGGTTGCATTCTCATCTCAGGGGATCTTTTATGTATTTAACCTAGAGATGAGGGCATAAGGCTTGGTTGTTTTTGTTAAACAGTCATTTTAAACAGGATTCAACACTAAAGGCAAGCTTAGAATTTGTCAGAGTCAGCAACACAATTACTGAAAAGAAAGTATGAAGCCACAAAACGTGTTAACATATTTGATATTTTATTTGAGTTAGATAAAAGGCAAAAACAGCAGCAAAATTGCTGATATTAGAAAATACTTAACTTGAGAGTCGAGACATACAGCTTGCCATATGCTCTACTTTCAGATACGAGGAAAAAATTAAAACAAAAGTATAAGGACAAGAAATTTTTTACTTAAGAATTACCTCTTTTAGCCCAGGACGCCAGGGTGGAAGGTTGTTATCGGCCCTTAAAAGAGCAACTGGCATTGGCAATCCATACTACAAAATGCAGAGCCTAATAAGTTTATCAGAATGAGATACATATTATAAAGTATACTTTATTCAAGCAAAATCAGACTACCATAACATTATTAGTGGTGCTAAATTCCAAGTGAATATACAAAGTTACAAACACAATGTTTCATACAAACCATTAAACAATAGCACTAGTGTTTGGCAAATTTACCTGCTTAAAATTACTCCACACATTACAGTTGGGACCTCGTCCATCACGTACTACCCTAATGTCAATGTCAGCACCCTGAACAATTTAGATCAGTTATTGTCAAAGAAAATCTTCTGCATGCATATTGCCATGAACTTGCCTAAAAGAAATTAATTGTAAGGAATATAAAGCAGGATAATTAGCAAAAAAGGTCACATAGAAGGAGAACAAGACCATGGTCATTGCTCCAAAATGAGCTGCTGCAACGAGAACACTTCCAGTTCCAACAAAAGGGTCATAAACAAGTTTCCCAGAAGTAGCTAGTGCTTGGTTGGCCATTAAAAAAGCCATTTCGGCATCCATGGCTGTTGGCCCAAGATAAGTGCGACTTTTCAACTGATATGTGGGTATAATCTTCCTATCAGAACAACCAACTTCACGACCAAAGAAGATTCTCTTTTGGACAATTGGAGGAAGACCATTATTAGCTCCATCATTATCAATTTCTATAAGCCAGAAGTTGTGGTCTGGGTCTCTCAACTTTACTTGTCCCTGCAAATAAATTGACAGGATGAACAATGATGGATAAGGAATACATTCTTGTAATAATGAATTTTTTTGTAAAACAAAAAAAAAAGTATAATAAATAATTTGGAATTTCATTCATTCGAATGTATCTGACTTCATAATATCATATTGCGAAAAAATAAAAGGGTTCTTTACAGTCAGCACAAATGAAAACAAACGTTGAGGACAAGAGGCTTATAGGGGGAAAAAAATGTAAAATAATGCTTGATAAATTAGAAACTTGGAAAAGCTTTTCTTGGTACATATTGTTGAAAATTTAGTTGATTTTCAAAAACATAAATCCAGCTAACCAAAGGGGCAAAAAAAAAAATAATAATAAATATGGAAACTACTTCCAGATGCTATAATCTAGTTATCATCATGCCCAGCCCAGATTAGACAATATCATCTTCTATGAAATGGCAGGGAATAGAAATGATTCAAATTGCATTTTAGAAACTTATTATAATCAACCTACAAAAACCCAAAACACTACCAAAAGGTCCAGTTCCACCAAAGAACTATAAGAGTCGGCATAAAGGCAATCGTTTCCTGCATTCAAGGGAGTATCTCAAATTTCACAATATTTTCTTAATCTATAGAACCCAACCTAAGCTATTTCCTCATGATCATAACATTCAATGCAGAAAACACCAAACAGATTAAAGGACAACCCACCTTGAAAGGGATATAAGAAAGCCCTTGAATGAGTTCCTTCTGCTCATTGAGGCTAATGACCTTCCCAAAGCTGTCAACAGTAATCTTGAAAGTGCTATCAGAATCCAAGTATGGCAACTTCCTCTCATCTGGGTAGCTCAACACAGAATCTTTCAACTCCTCATAGCTACCTCCTTCCCCCCACAGCTCATACATTCCCTTCACAAGTATGCCTAGAAAAAATTTTCCACCCCAAAAAATAAAAAATGTTAAAAATCTAAAATTTAAACAAACCCACAAAACAGAAATGATAAATCATTCGAGGGCTAACATAAACTAAACACAACTTTCCAATCCCAAGGCATCATCATAACTGAGTCCAAAAACAAAAGGAAGAGAAAAAAGAAAGAAAGAAAGTGAAAACTGACTTCGATTGGCAATGTTACGAGCAAGTTGTTCGGAAGGGAGATTGACGAAATGGAAAGGAGAATCGGGGTGGTGATGAAGAGGGAGCTTCCATTGCAATTGGAAGGGAACGTCGTCGTTTTGGTTTTCCCCAAAAGCTCCAAAGAGCTGTGCCAGAGATTCCACTTCGGGTTTTCTATAATCCAACAATCTGTGGTAGAAAACGCATAAATACCACATGCTTTTCTCTCTTCGCCGCTTCTTCTTCGGAAAAATAACAAACAAGTTGAAAGAGCAGAGACGCTATCACGAAGAAGGAAAGCGCTACTGATAAAACCCAGCCCAAAACCCTGGAGCCCTCCACTTCACTTTTTATTATTTTAGAAGAAATTTCTTTCTTATTCTAAAGAAGGGTTAAAGATTTCTCAAAATAATTTCTCCTTCTACACAAGCATAAACAAATATCTGAGTGAGTACTATTAATTTTATTTTTAATTTTTTTACTTTTCTCTTTTCAATGAAACTCATATTTAATTTGTATATAGGAAAAAATATTCTTATTATTCAACATGAGAAATTTTTAACCCTTTAAAGAAATAGTGAGACAATAGAAGAAAAAAATATAAAAAAGTTTGAAATGTGTTATGTAATGTTGGAGCGGTGGTTCAAAGGTGAAGATGGCATTGGCTATGGTTAGGCTTGAATATCATGAAAAAGGTTTAATTACTCAAAAATTATTTTTTCTAGGGATAAGTTATTCTATTTAAATTTATCTTTATTTTGTTTATCTTTGTCTATCTCTCTCAACACGACATTAAATTATAATCTCATTTAACAGTAGAGATTTTTGTGATAAAATAATCTCTTTTACCATTTTCTTTCTCCTCACTACCTCCTTCTTTCTCTCTCCTCTCCTTTCGATGTACACAAACGAAGACAGAAATTCGTGTCTCGGAGAAGCTATAACAAGCGAAGACATGATGAACTTCAATGGCCGACGGGAAGTAGCCAAGTCTCAAACAACAAGCCATTAAGTATGTCACTCAACCGATAAATCATTTTTTATCTTTAGAAAGAAAAAAATTGAAGTTAACTAAAATGTTGGATTAACCATCATCAGAGTCTTTTTTTCTTTCTTGTGGAATTTGTTTCTTCGGTGTACTTTTAAATTTCTTTAGATTGCTACTTTATTTTTTTTTTAGAATACATCTTTATGCTTTCGTAAGGGTTGTCAAATTTATCTCTTCGTCTATGCTTGGGGAGAAGAGAGAAAGGGAGGGAGAGAGAAGTGGGTAAAATATTTTGTTTTAGGGAACAACAGAGACAAAGTAGTGGGATCCACCATTTGTAAAATTAAAAAAAATAAAATAATGTGGATCCCACTACTTTGTCTTTGTTGCATGAGATTAATAGATCCCTTTGTTTTATCCCACAAATCTCTATCGTTAGATGAGATTGTAATCTAATAGGTATAGGCATAATAAGGATAGACAGAATAACCTATCCCTTTTTAATTATAGATCAAGACATATGTATGATTTAGCTTACACTGGGTTTGAATTTGGAAATGAATTATTCTCCGTAACAGATAATTGGATAGTGCAACTATATTGGCTTCGTTGAGATGCTTCACATGACAAAGTTATGTTTTAGCTGGGTGGCAAATGGCGATGTTGGAATTTGGAATATCTAACAATGGTATTTGTTGCAACATTTAAAGGGTAGGCGACATCGACAGTAGGGGTTAATTTCTTCAAAATGGTATCATGGAACATTGGTTAACTGCTAGGTCAAGAAGATCTTTGTGGATAATGATAGCTGTGTCGATATAATCATATGGGATGCATTCAAGAAGATGAATCTGGATGAAGAAGACTTGAAGCCCCGTAAAACCACCCTGATTGCATTCAACGGTCAAAACACCTCCCCTAAAGGGTACATTGATCTTAGACTGACCTTGGGATCGAATGAGACATTCAAATCTGAAAGGATAAGGTTCATTGTTGTCGACTTCCCTTTGCCTAATAATGTTATTTTGGGAAGGCCAACTATCCATAATCGGGATATGTTGGTATCCACTAAGCATCAGAAGTTAAAGATGGTAGCTAAACATAACACGGTGGTTACCATTGGAGGAGATCAGAAGGAGTCTTGAGAATGTTATTTCAGGTCGGTAAGGGCTATTGAGGATGGGCCTTCATCTCCAACCTGGATTAGGGAGGGTGATCAAGCTGGTTAGTCTTCAATAGAACAGCAAAGACAGAAAAATTTTGTTAACATGGTAGAATTAGACATGAGAGATGACACTCAATTGCCTAGACCTGAACCTGATGGCGAACTTGAGGAAATAACAATAGGAGAGCACGAGCAGATAACTAAGATTGGAAAAGGCCTGGAAGATGAAGTGAAAGTTGAAATGATCAAGTGCCTTATGAATAATAAAGACATCTTCACATGGAAGTCGTCAGAAATTCCTGGAGTAAGTCCCACATTTTGTTGTCACAAGTTATCAGTATACCTGGGGGCTAAGCCTGTGGCCCAGCAGAAAAGAAAACTCGGCTCTAAACGTTGGCAGGTTCTGGAGGATCATGTGAAGGAGCTTTTAGAAGCCGGGTTCATCAGAGAAATACAATACACTATTTGGTTATCCAATGTCGTAATGGTGAAAAAACCAAATGGAAAATATAAGGTATGTACGGATTATACTGACTTGAATAAGGTATGTCCGAAGGATTCATACCCCATGTCGAACATTGATCAATTGGCGGGCAGTTCTTCTGGATTCAGGTTGTTATCCTTCATGGATGCATATTCGGGATATAACTAAATCTCATTGTATCTTGATGATCAAGAGAAAACAGTCTTTATCTCAGAAAGGGAGAACTACTACTACAACGTCATACCATTTGGATTAAAGAACTTGGGAGGCCACTTACCAAAGGATGATGAACTGAGTTTTTGAAGACCAGTTCAGAAAGAATGTGAAGGTATATATTGATGATATGATAGTAAAATCATTAGAGCCTACTGTGCATATCAAAGACTTAGAGCAAACTTTTGAAAAGTTGAGGAGGTATAATATTCGGTTAAACTAGGCAAAATGTGCCTTTGGAGTCGCCACTGGAAGGTTTCTGGGTCTCATGTTAACCCACAGAGGTATTGAGGCAAAACCGGATAAGTGTAGAGCCGTACTAGATATGCAAGCACTAAAAGGTTGGCTTCCCTTACCAGATTCTTGCCATGATTAGCAAAAACAACACTGCCTTTCTTCAGGTATGTAACATCCTAGGCGCTGACGAGGGCGGGGAGTGATCGGGGGTGCAAAAGGGCACAAACAAGGAGCGACTCTTGGCAGGCTTCCAGCGGCAGGAGTACAAGAATGAATCGAATCAACACCTTAAAGAGAGGGATTCCAGAGACTGTGCTAGTATGAGGGTAGTACAGTTGGGGATAACTTATAAGAATTAATTGGTACTACCTATACTAATAAGATGCATCTACTTTTCGATAACCCATAACGAAAGAACTCCATAGTTAAGCGTGCTTGACTTGCAGTAATTCTGGGATGGGTGACCTCCTGGGAAGTTTTTCCTAGGAAGTGTGTGAGTGATGATATAGCACACTGAAAAGTCTTATGTTAGTGTATAAGGATAGTCATTGATTCTTGAAGCGGTCGAACGTTACAAGGTTGTTGAGGAAGGAGGTACAGTATAGGTGGACTGCTAGAAGACTTCGAGCATATTTCCAAGGGCATAATGTGGTGGTCAGGACGAATTTACCGATTAGGCAGATCCTTCATAAACCATATTTGGCAGGACGAATGATGAATTGAGCAATAGAGCTATCAGAGTTTGATATCATATTTGAAAGTCGAAAGGCTATCAAATCTCAGGCTCTAGCCAACTTCGTCAGAGAGCTCATTTCGATCCAAGATGAAGATTCACTAAGTCAAGATGTTTGGAAAATATATGTTGATTGCTCCTCCAATGCAAAGGAAGTGGAGCCGGGATAATCATTGTAAGCCCTGATCGTATGTCAGTGGAATACTCACTCTAGCTAAATTTTAAAACATCAAATAATCAGACAGAATATAAAGCTTTCATAGCCGGGTTGCAACAAGCAAAGGAGCACAGAAACTTCAGGTGTTCAGTGACTCTCAATTGGTTACTTCCCAAACTGAAAGTAGCTATCAAGCCAAAGACCATTGATGACTAAATACCTGGAAGCAGCCAAGCGATTGATGACTGAGTTTGAAAAGGTGGATATAAGTCACATACCCAGGAATGAGAACAACTAAAAAAAATCATTAATTTTTTTTTTCTAATTTATTAAAATGTTATTTTAAAATAAAGTAATCATTAATTTATTTTTGTAATGCAAATTAATTAATTAAATTATTTAAAAATAATAGTTTTAGACTTTTATTATAAAAATAAATGAGGAATGTTATACTTACAACTTTTTTTTACAACCATATCTTAACACTGTTGATTTTTGTCAATCAACGGTTATGATTTTTGCAAATTAAACTCATTAATTAATTATTAATTCACAATAAATGATAACCGTTGATTGACGAAAATCAATGGTGTTAGAATATGGTTGTAAGAGGTTATAAAAAAAAAGATTGTAAGTATAACCTTTCTCAAAATAAATAAGGAAATAGAATTTAACCGATATAACTGAACTAATAATTTATCAATCCAAATTAAATTTGACCCAACCCTACTTCAGGTCAATTTAACCCAGTCCACACAAAACTGATTTGAAGAGGCTAAAGTGTCCAAGTTAACACCCAATTAATAATTAATTGACTAACACATTCTAACTCAGTTAACAATTTGAGCACAAATATCATGTTCATTTAAAGTAAGCATAACTATACAACTTTTTTTTTTGGGAGATTCATAACTATAGAACTCTCGGTATTACTTTGCTATACTAAATTTTGGTATTAATAATTCGCCTTAACTTTCGAATAGGATAATCAATTAATGTAGTAATCGTACTTAATATCTGTCCAAGAATTTCTCTGAATAGGAAAAAAAAATACTTGTATAAATCTTATTTATACAAATCAAGTATATTAAATCAATCAACACTCAACAAATTATAACGTGACACAAAAATTTCTGTAATTATTTAACTTTTTTTTTTTTTTTTTGATAACATAATTATTTAACTTTAAATAACAAAAGGTTGATTGTTGATTAGTTTACATATAAGCATATTCTACGATAAATTTAAATTTAGAGTCTCTCTTTACTTTATTTGATTTTATTTCTTAAATTATATATAGGGCAAAATTGACACGCGAAGAAGAGATTGTGCTTCTTATTAGGTTATTCTCCTCTCTTTCCTCTTGTGCTATTAGGTTATTCTTCTGCTCGTTTTCCTCGGCGACAACTCGTCCTCCACACTGGTACTGTTCCACAATTCCTTTTCGTGGTTTTTTTTATTCTTGCACAGTTTTCTTCCTCTTTTCATATATTATTTTCGATTGTTCTTCACTATTCGCATGTTTCCGTTTGGATCTGTGTTTCTAATTGTGTCAGTTCGCTTAGAAAAATCGATTAGATGCTTGCGAGTGTCATGGGTTTTGTTTAATTCGCGTTTGCACATCATGGGTTTGTTGGGTTTGCTTGAATTGGGAACCTAAAATTCATAAGCTTTAATAGATGTTTTTGTGTGTGTTACGGGAGTATCAATGCTGAATTTTGTTAATTTGGGAGAAATTTGACTTTTTGTGCAGTCATAGATCACCTTCTATATGTTGCTTAATTTTTCTGTTTTGGAGCAGTGGGAACTGTGCACATGTTCTGTATGTTTCCTATTAAATATGAAAAGCTGATACTTGGTAGACACCAACTATTTAGCTTTGCATCCTTAGTGAAATTGGAGGAATAGCTTTTATCTCTTCGTGAATATGTGAGATATGAAGTTTCTGAGGAGTTTTATGTTTGGTGGTTTATAGTGATAATTTGTAAATTTATTGATAATTGTTGTCATGGTAGGAACATACTTATGTGTATTGTTTGTGTCGTTTCTTCATAGAAGTAGAGGCACTACTTACACTTGTTATACCATGCCTTGTTTTTCTCTTCACCCTATTTGTCAGATTGAATAATTGTTATTGCAAAATTGAAGTTTAGTTAGCCTTATATAGAATCTGGAACGCTTTGGTTTGATGAAGATTTAGCAAGTTTGTCCCATAGTTATCAAATGCGGATTGCGGTATGTCGCGGCCAACCCCGAAAAACGCTATAGCGTTATAGCGGGTTGCGGTTGCGAAAATAGCGGAATAGATATATGACAGAAATAATGACAAAAAGAAACATTTTTTAAAGGTAGAGATAGTATAAGTGGCATAGAGAGACGCGGATAGACTAAAAAACCCTTAAATTTTTTCCGTTACACATTTAGATTTAGGACAAAGTTGACATTTTGCCTTATGACAACAATATGGCCGCAAATGCGATGGCAATGACCGCTATTGCGTTCTGGTGTGGCGCAGCGCGGTTTTTTGCGGCGAGGCACCGCAATGCCCATACGGCGCGGCTCGTGGCGCTATTGCGGCGCAATTAACTACTATGGTTTGTCCTCATCTAGTATTGTAGGCTACTAGGCTCTGGTAAGTTTGAATTTTTTGCATGACACCTGCTAGGTCCCAATAATTTTCTTTTCTTTGTTTTTGGTTTCCGTATCCATTGAAACAAATTTGTCCATCTGTCAATAAAATAATCTTCACAGAACTTTGATAAACAATTACAAACTACTCTATCTAGGAATTAAGTTCCGGGTTGATTGATTGCCTGAAAATAGTATCCATAACATGGTTTTCTTCATCTTACCTAAGTCCTGTATGAAGTGTTTTCAGTTACATCATTAATGATATTGAAGTTGTATCTTTTCTTGCCTAGGGAATTGTGAACCATTTTGCTCCAACGGATAAACTTTATGCAAAATAGTGTATGAAAAACTCTCATTTGAAATTTTCACCCAAATTTTTTAAGGGATTTGTAATTGACTCTTGAATGAAATGAAAAGGCCTTACACCATAAAATGTCTCGCTGAAAAATTCCTGCAGCATTTCACTTGGGTTTTAATTCTTAAGCTTTAGCAATAATTTAAGCTGACACAAGTTGGTGTATAAACAGTTAGACGCATATGTTATTGTTTAGCTTCAAGGAAATGGACTTATTTACTTTTATCCTTTTGCTGTATAGATGCTAATAATCAGGAATTAGGACATTGGTCTGAAACAGTTTTGTTTTCTTTTTTAGTTTAATGGTGCTATTTTCCACTTTTAATCATAATATTGTGCTGTCTTTTGGTTCATGAGGAATTCCATTCTCTAACTTAGTGCTTGAAGTTAATTTTTTTTTTTTTTTTTCATTTTAGTTTTAACATGGACTAGTTTCTTCCACTTATTTATGTAGATTGTGGGATGGCTGATCCTGCATTGCTAATCCAAAGTTCCAAACATTATGTGCTAATGCTTGTTTTCCTGCATTTATGCAGTTTAAAATGTCAGATGTGGAAGAGTATTGTTGCTTTATTGGTGGCCTTGCATGGTCAACATCTGATAGGAAGTTAAAGGATACATTTGAAAAATTTGGCAAGCTTGTTGAGGCAAAGGTATTCAATAGTATATTATATCGATAATCATTATAGTTCTTGCAGCCGGTATTGTCATCACTCAGTATCTTATTTCTTGTTTGTGCATGGAAGTTGGTTTATGCTTTTCTTTTAGATGTGATCAGAAAATTTTCTTTTCTACCTTTTCATTTTCGGAAGAAAATTGCAATATCTGCTTAACTTTTTTATTACCAAATCAAATAAACAAGATAAAATAAATCGGTGTAATATTATTAAAAACTTAAAACTTTTTCTAAGCATAATATTTAATTTGGAGATTGCTAACGTTCTTTTTCATCATATTTGATACAGGTGGTTGTTGACAAATTCTCTGGGCGCTCTCGTGGTTTTGGATTTGTCACATTTGATGAAAAGAAAGCAATGGAAGATGCTATTGATGCTATGAATGGGATGGATTTAGATGGGCGAACTATTACGGTTGATAAAGCTCAGCCCCAACAAGGATCAACTAGAGATGATGGTGATCGCTACGAAAAGCGGGGTCGTGATCGTGGTCGTGATCGAGATTATGGAGGTGGTCGAGGATCTAATGGTGGTGAATGCTTTAAGTGTGGTAAACCTGGTCATTTTGCTAGAGAGTGCCCTAATGAGGGGGCAAGAGGGGGAAGATATGGTGGCAGGGAAAGTAGTAGACATGGTGGAAGCAGTGGTGGTAGTCACTATGGTCCAGATAGAAATGCAGATCGTTCTTCTGGTGGGCGCAGCAGGGATTCTGGTAGTCATGGAGATTCTGGAAGTGATCGATATCATCGTGACCGTGATCGTGACCGTGCTGGACCATATGAACGACGGGGATCAGGAGGCTTTCGTTGATATAATTTAATCTTTTGATTGAGGTATGCGACATTAATCGATCTCTTCTTTTTACACTTTGTTTTCTTGGTTCTAATGAAATTTTTTTGTGACTTTTTGCAGCTTTGAAATTGAAGGGGTCGCTGTTAATGCTTCAACTTTCTTTTTCATTCACAATGTTCTGGGATTGTTGTTTGGATGGATGAATGATAACCAGTGTTTAGATATGCGATACTCAGCTCGTTTCAAACTCTTTTATGTTCCTAAATGCTGATCTTTTGGTCTGTTGAAACCTTATGATGATTGACTTATGGTGAATTTTGATATTTTGCAATATGCTATCAATAATTGCTGCTGGGTATCCTGTGAATTGTGACTTTCATGCATAGGGAGTTGCATATGTGACATATTTGCTGCTGGATTACCTGATTCAGTTTAAGAGGTATTGGAAAGTTTTGTGGTGTTGGATGGATGGGTCGGAAGGACCAAGATGGAGGTCCAAATGTGGAGTTTTGTTTCTTCTCATTGGGAGAGAACTTTTAAAAGTAGAACGCCCTTTTGGCTATCCTGTTTCAGGATCTTTTGAGTAAAAAGTAGTCAAACGGGTAAATTATTGAATATTTGTCTCATATACCTACTTTCTTATTTACTAGATTTCTGTTTTGGTTTGTGCTTTATTAATGTTATTGACCTTTTGGCAGGATTCTTGGCTAAATGTGGTCTTTTTGGATTCATCATTGGGTTCCTTTGTTGCTAATTGGACATGCATGGTTTTTTAAACTAAAAAATCTTTTCAGCTGCAACAGGCCTTCTGCAATTGCACTCAATATGCATACCATTCTTGTTTTCTTCACGGGGCACTGATGGAAGGGGGTTCCATTTTCTAATTGTGGCACATTGTTTGGAAGATCTTGATGTGTTGAGCAACTGCGACCCATTGTTTTTATACGTTATTGCTCTATTTGGTGGAAGATTGCCCTCATCCAACTTTTTACTGCCTGTATGTGATGTTTTGTTTGCTGAGATCCAGTTTTTCTTACCATAAAGCGATAGTCAAACGTGAGTTTGGTCCCACATTTCCATTCTCTTCAACCACAAGGTTGGGTTCACTAATATCAGATATGA
This sequence comes from Gastrolobium bilobum, assembly GCF_033153095.1. Taxonomy (NCBI): domain Eukaryota; kingdom Viridiplantae; phylum Streptophyta; class Magnoliopsida; order Fabales; family Fabaceae; genus Gastrolobium; species Gastrolobium bilobum. Next base: position 39,260 of record NW_026896382.1, on the reverse strand, counting down.
GATTGCTGCGTTACCTAACTTCTGCACCATGATTATGCAAGGAAATTGGTTGTTTATCGCTAGTATTGTGTAGTTCGTTTATCATGGTCTGTGTTGTTATCTATGTTTCTATATCTATTGTCATCATGTTATATGCCAAACTCCTTTCGACCTATGTTTTCATTTATTTTGTTTGTTATGCCAAGTGGTAGATTTGACTAATTTTCATATTTGTACTGATTTGGTGAATTGTATGATTTATTAGTTGTTTTATGTTTCTTATCTTTTCTGAGTTATCCTTGTGTTACGTATGAAATGATTAGTGAATAGAAGGAACTGAATATTTTCTGTGTGCATGCATTTGCCCCGAAATTTATTAGGGTATAGTGTTGAATTCATCTCTCAATCCGCAATTTTTAGATTATATGTAGATGTGTGCCGAAAAGTTGATATGACATTGTTTAGATCCAAATGGAAACAATTTTATAGGGCAGGTTTCCACTTGAAACTTTCCGAAAAATAAATAAATATATATCGTGTTTTCTTCTTGAAATTATATACTTTATGTAAATATTAGAAACTAGCTAATAAAAGTTATAGATTCATAAAAAAATATAGATTGGGTAATATAGCTTTCATTTTTCTTTTATTATTTAGCCTGTAATTATTATTATTTTGTTTATAATTTTAGAGGATAATAGTTTTTCTTCTTTCTTTATAAAGGAAAATATCAAAATGGACTCCTTTTTAAAAGCAAAACTATTTCAACAACAAGGTAAGTGATATTAGAATCCATATATTGCCAAAGGTAGCATGTAGCGGGTTTGCTTTTTGAATGTGTATTGGCCACCGGTTTTACAATCAACGTTTGAAATTCTATCATATATAAACAATCGCTTGTAACTTGTAAGTTTTAATTCATAATCGCTATTGATTGTTATGTGCGCATTATCTTAACATCAAATTTTAACGGTTGGTTTTTACAAATATAATGTTTATAATTTATTGAGTTATATTTATTATTTAATTATTAATTTTAATAAATTATATCTGTCAAATTGACGAAAATTAACGGTTAATATTTAATATCAAATTTTTTAGTTTGACATGAGTGTCAAATGATCTTATTATATATATATATATATATATATATATATATATATATATATACTAAAATTATTTCTGCAGTCGCTTTACGTACAACAACGACAAGTGTATGATTACGATTTTTCACATTTAATGCTTTCATCTTTTGTATGATTATGATTTTTCGTATTTAATATTTTCACGTATATATGACAAATATTTGATGTAGAAATGTAAACTCCTATATATATATATTTCCTTCCTTATTTTAAAATAAACTCAATGCAATCAGCATTTCTCTTAATAATGATGTAAAAAGTCCGACCAGTTTTTTTGTTTTGTTCAAGTAATGATCACGAAATTGAAAGGTACAACATCTTATGACTAAAATGAAATGTATGCTTTGATATATAAGAAGTGTATGAATCTTCCATGAATCAACGTACTTCATTAACGTAGGGAGTCAGAGGGTGAGAACAGAAAAGTAAGAAATGAGAGGGTATTATTTTATGATTTATAGGTTAAAAACTAGGGAAAAATATTTTTTCACTCACTGGAGATAAAGTTATCGAGCTCAAAACGACGTCATTTTGAGTTATAAGATTAAAAAATCATAATGATAAAGACTAATATAACCCTATAATATATTAGAATTATAAAAATACCTTGATTTCTGCCTCAAAACGATTTGGACTCATCGAATATAACTCATCGATGTTGACTGGAGAAATCCTTTGTCATGCATATTTGCACAATGAAGTAAGAGTTGAATTCGGAAGGCTCATTGGCTCTGGCATTGTCAAAGAGCATTCAAAGAAAGCAACATAAAAGCAATGTTATAAAAATCAGACCGATTCAGCTGGGTCGACCCGAAAACCGGTGAACCGGTCATGTAATCGGTCCAGTTTTTATATTGGACCGGCCATGTTATAGAACCGGTGCGACCCGACCGATTTTCGTAAAAACCGATAACCCGGTCGGTTCAACCGGTGACCTAGCCCGGTCTATAAAAAAAAACTAATTTATTTTCATAAATTAATGTCTTCTTTTTATTTTACTCTCAAACACAAATGATTTGTTTTCTTTTGAAATATTTGAGTGATTTGTAGCTTATTAACTTACATAGATTATGTACCTACAACACTAATATTATGTTGATTATGTAATACGCAGGGAATTTTAATTTGATTTATAGTTAGAGATGTCGTTTACTGAACCTGAAACACTAGTATCACAAATATTATATGTTTGATTGATCTTTTGTTGGACAATGATGTGTAATTTATTATTTTCATATTAAAATATTTGAAATTGGTATATTTTTTTACAAGTATTTAAGTATATTTATAATCTTTTTTAATATAAATTATAAATTTACATATACTTTTTCTCATCATGCAGTTGAACCAGTGACCCATAACTTTGACCGAGTCAATAAACAAGCCGAGTTTAACAACGTTGCGTAAAAGAACTGAAATGTGAGTAAGAGTAGGCAAACAATAGTGTTCATTTTTCTATAAACCCAATTAACTTGGTTTGGTGGTTGGGCCTAACATTATAGCTTCAACCATCCAGCCTCCAATCATCACTACAGAAAAAAGTGAGATTTCGTTGTTGCGAGCATCATGAGAGGAAGTCTTGAACAACAACAATTGTTCGATACAAAGACACAGGATGGAATAAGGAAAGATTTATCTTGTTTAAGACACTCTTTTAGTGGAAGGTTTTATATTAAAGGGTAATCACTCATCAATACACATTTAAGGTAGTCTTTCAATGATAATAGGCCTAAATGGTGATAATTTAGAGACATGCTTTAATTTGTTTAATAATTCATCAGAGTTCATAAATGAATCCAACAATGAGATATACCTAATTTATCTTAAAGCATTCTCATCTTAAAAGTAGGTCCTAAAATTCAATCTTTACCAAGAGTAATGGATTGAGTTCAAATATCACTGAATAACAAGATGTAATTAATCATAACTTTATGGATGCGAGTACTGAAGTTTGTAATACAAAAATTCAGGATAGTATGCAATACACGCGAAAGCCACAGGGCACAGGCCACTTTGACAATAAGCAAACCACCAAAACTAGCATTCTCTTCATGTAATTCCCTATAGTTTAAAAACATTCCACTCAAAGTTCAGACATGCACTACTGCATTGTTGGTTTTCTTTTGGTGAGTTGGTCATTAACTTGGTCTGAATGTACTTCTATCTTCTCTACTTTTAGGTTTTTTGTGATTTTAATGCCCATGCGGTCAATTTAAAGCCATAAAGTATACAAATTGTAAGATAAAAAAATAAAGTGAAAATGAGAAAAATATTTCTTGTGGAGGACACACTCTCCTCATGGAGGTTATTATATAATACAAGGAAGACCACAGATAGGTAACCTTGATGATAATTGGTCTCAATGATGATAAAGAAGTGGTGATAGTGTGGAGAGCACTATGATGGGTGGCACCCTATTTAATAATTCCTGAAAAATTGAACCAACAATGGTTTAGCTTTTTCATAAACCTGTATTGTTGTCTGGTATGATTCAGTTCATCTAAGTCAGTAATATTCGTTCAGATATCACCAGGGAGGAGCATCTATTTAGATCCTTCTCAGTTTCTCATGATAAAAGGTAGGTATTGCATTCAAGTTTCTTAAGTGTGTTTAAACTTAAAACTCTGTTTAGTTAATATGAAGTAAAAAAGTCTACTATTGGCGTAAGCAGCATTCAGACTCAAAAGTTCTGAATGATAAACTTAGAGAATACAGATATATATATAAGTTGATGTAGTGGTGGGGTTTTCTAAAAGGAGGGACTAGTGGTTCATTCCACATGCTAGGTTAGTATCAGTCCCTCTATTATTGATTACTAACAATAAATAATTAAACATAACTTTATGGATGCGAAGATCGAAGTATATATGGTTAAATAATTCAGAGGAGTAAGTATTCCACAAGAAAGCCACATGCCACTTTGAATATGAGGGAAAAGAAAAAAATCCAAAACTAGCATTTTCTTGCTGCCATTCTTTCTAATTTAGAAACATTCTTAAAGTGGAGACATGCATTATTGCTATGTTTATTGTTAGTTTTCCTGTAGTGGGTTCGTCTGAATGTACTTCTTTCTTCTCTGCTTTTAGGGCATAGAGTAATCTTATACTTTTATTGTGCATTCCATTTCTCCTATTTTAAATTTTAAATGCCTTGAACTTCATTTCATTTGGGACTCATATCTGATTCGTTTCCCTTTCCTTTCATAATGCTGCTCATAGGTTGTGACAAGTTATTAGGTCTTGCTTTTTCAGGTAGAGTTATAGTAATCCACATATAGACAATCCTTTTCCTGTTTCCATCCAACAAAACCAATGCTCAACCCCATTTAGCAGATGTTTAACATAATACTAACAGAAAATGCAGAATCATCTGTGTGAGTTTACTTGTTCTTTGACTGTAAAGGTGAGTCAAACAATAGGTATATATTGATACTGTCCATAGTAAGGGCAAGACTAATTTTAACAAGAAATTTATATGTGAAACAAGACATTTGACTTAGATTTCCTCTTTCTAATAAACATAAGGTATAAGCCTAATGGTTATATTTATCTCTGTAATTAATAATTAATTACCGATTTGACCTTGATTATAAACTATTTAAAAAATTTAACCTCCTCACAAAACATAACACCAATCTGCCCCTGTTTGACCGTTGACCACCAAGCCTACCCGGGTACACCTCTCTGTACCCGGGTATTTTTTGAAAATTTTTGTATACCCGGGTAGGGAGGAGTGTACCCGGGTATTGTTCTTCGTACCTGAGAAATTGATTGAATTATTTACCCGGGTAGAGAGGGGTGTACCCGGGTAGAGAGGGGTGTACCCGGGTAAATCTTCGACCACCCATTTGGTACTTGCTATAACTGGGGCAACTTGTAGCTGATGGATATAAGAACAGATATGATTTATTTGATTTTACCACAAGTTAATTATATTTGCGGATGTGTAATTAATTGTTTCATGGTAATTTTTTTTCTCTCTCTTTTTTATAGCTAATGAGATAGATCAGTATTATCAAGTTAAGCATGCCTAACCAATTTGAAGAGCTTTTAGCTTTGAGAATGGATTTGGAATTTCCATACATCAACACTTTACTGCTCATCAAAGCGGTCCCTGTTCGTATCGATTATGATGGGGTCTACTTTTATGTACGTCAAAATCGCGCTCCTATATATAAATGTGGTACAGGGTCTATTGGGGAGAGTGAGACGGAAAGAAAATAAAGACATGGTTCATGGTACAGAAATTTAGTGTGAGCATGCAGCTTTTTATTTTACTGGTAAATGATGAATTATCACGTTCAGGGAAGACATGCATGAGACAAGGTTTGTGGTTGTGGATTTATAGTGTTAACTGATAATTCCCTTTCTGAAATAATCATTGAAAAATATTTGTGCTTTACAGACCCAAAAAAGTTGCAGAGGCGGAGCACGTGATAGTGGGTGCCTCCATATTCAAAGCTTGGAGAAGAAGAGTGGATGGGAGATCCAAAGAGTAATCATACCCGGGTGGTCGAAGATTTACCCGGGTACACCTCTCTCTACCCGGGTAAAAAATTCAAGTAATTTTTCAGGTGCGAAGAACAATACCCGGGTACACTCCTCCCTACTCGGGTAGACAAAAATTTTCAAAAAATACCCGGGTACAGAGGGGTGTACCCGGGTAGACTTGGTGGTCAACGGTCAAACAGGGGCAGATTGGTGTTATGTTTTTTGAGGGGGTTAAATTTTTGAAATAGTTTATAATCAAGGTCAAATCGGTAATTAATTAATAATAAAGGATTATAAGAGTAAAAAAGCCACAACAACTGACATGGCTGAAAAGAAAGAGAAACAGGAAAACATTCCATGGTGCCACAAGGTTAATTCAAGGATGATTATGTTGACAATGGGAATTCAAAAGTTGATGATATATGCAAGGTATATGCAACAGCGAAATTGGACATTTGAGCTTAAAGATAAACTTCTTTAACAAAGACAGATGATGTTAATTGCTATATTTTGCAGATCCTATCTGACTGTAGTGAAATTAAGGAGTAATAAATCCATTCTTGTTCTGTGAAGTAAATGAAATATGATAAAGAAGGAAGAAATTCATTGCTTTTAACTTTTCAGCTTTCCATATTAATACGTATAGGTTCCACTTCCTTTCACAGTTCAAAATCATACTAAAGAGTTATATGTGGAGTTTAATTATATTCTTATCTTGCTCTAAAACGAAACTAATTAATCCCTCAGAACCATGCCAGACACTTTTCTAATGGAGTTAGTATAGTACCTCAATGATCGTTATGCTTCGGGTATATATATATTCTCATAGTGTGTTGCATGGTGCAATGTCATATACAGATATAATGAAGAAATGATTCTGGATTTGTTGGTATTTTCATGTTTTTGAATATTATTTCCATGGTTATTTAAAAGGAGAGAAAAGTTACTACTATTATTGCTTATACTAAAACATTGTGATTATCTAGCAACACACAACATAGAGTACTAAAAATGCTACTTCATTCAGTTCACTGACACCAAATAGAGACAGAATAAGTGGCAAAACACCAAAGCACCATGAAGTCCTCAAAGAGAGCTAATTGTATTTTGTTCAAACGACTTAAGAAATCAACAACAAATCCTCAGGTCAAGGTGCTAAAAACTTATGCTTTAGTACATATGACGTGGGCTGTGTATCCTTTTTCAACATTGAAGAGAAAAAGAGAAAAGCAATGAGCTTGGCTAACATAAATGAAGCAAATGCAGGGGACAGGACACCAGAAATAAGTGTGTACTGAATAAATGCAGATGAGTCCAGAGATTGACATGAATATTACTCATCCCAAAATATGGGGGAAAAGAAAATAAAAGAAAAAGATAAAACATGTGTTCGATCCTCCCCGGTACATGATAGCCTTAATCCTGGACTCGCCTGAACAGGATTGTCTCCCGCGGAGGATACCTTTGATTTATTCAAAAAAGAAAAAGATAAAACAGTAAAAGAAAATAGAAAAAAGCAATAATAGGTCACTTTCATGGGAACGTTTCTTAAATTGCTGAAAGATAAATTGACGTGCCATGTTTTGGCTATTTGCGCTTCATGAAAGTAAGCAACCTGTGGCTTTTGTGTGGAGTGCACACTCCCTTCGATTTATTAATAACACACTAAAGTTGCCACTATCCTGTGGAGCAACCTGTGGCTTTTGTGTGGAGTGCACACTCCCTTCAATTTGTTAATAACACACTAAAGTTGCCACTATCCTGTGGTGTGCATACTCCATGAAATATAATATAATATATATATATATATATATATATATATATATATATAATCCTTCTAAATCTTTGAGTCTTTTCAATATTGCTAATATCAATTGAAAAATGTTTCATGTTGTGCTAGGATCTATTGATATGTATGGAAGACCCGAAAAAATGCAAAATTTACATTTAACATAGAGAAATTATGGAGAAAAGATCATTTCATGTCTGATTTTCACATAGTAACCTCATGTAGCCTTATGTTGGTAAACTACCAACTGAGATGATGTCAGGTGGGGACATTAAGAAAAGTCACCAAATACCTAAAACTTTTTTGGTGTATTTAATTGTGCTCTAATTATTTTGTTCTAGTTAATGAATATGTGCTTTCTATACTTTTATTGTTTTGAAAGTTAAAAGTTAAAACATAAAACAAAAACAACACAGACATGGTCTTTAAATTTGATTTCAAAAATCAAAAAAAGTACAATTTTTTTTTTTTTTTTTTTTACAAAACAGCCTTATCAAACGAACATTTTTATTTTGAAAATCAAAAAACTTTTTTTCAAAACAGATTTCAAACAAGCTTTATCTGCGAAACTTTGATATAAACTCGTTTATGAACGTATAAGTGTTTAATGCACAAACTTCACTGAATCAAATTTATTTACTTTACCTCTGAGCACATGTTGGTAAATGTACAACTATTTATACCTTATATTTTCTTATAGATTTCTTAATTTCCCTCGTTATAACATTCAAATAATAAACGAAAACTAAAAGCATGAATGAACCAAGAAAGATGAATGATACAGATTACATTAAGGTGGAATATCTGAGAGTTGGATCCACCTTTTAGTGATGAATTTTTAAACGCAAACCAGATTCATTATTTAAAGAAAGTCACAACTTGTAGCTAGTGCCCTCCCCACTATCTCCACTCCTTTATCAATATTTAGGTCCATGTAGTACACTACCCAAACTTGAAGATTCCTCTCTATAAATATTCTTCATTAGAAGCGTGTGATCTCCACAAGCTCTTAATATTATCATATTCCCATTTCATCCTTTTCCATCTTAGCATTTCACAAGTTTTCTCTTTTACCTTTGTCCTTCATGGCCTTCCTTGGAGCTAAAACCAATGGAATTTCACTTAACCAAGTTGAGATCCCTATCCATGCAATTGTTGTTGAGCAAAACCCAAGCCAAGGGGTTGAAGAGAGAAGCAACTTTGACTACTCTCAAAGGGCTCAATGGCTTAGAGCAGCAGTGTTAGGAGCCAATGATGGGTTAGTCTCCGTTGCCTCATTGATGATGGGTGTTGGAGCAGTTAAGGAAGACATCACTGCCATGGTTCTTGCTGGCTTTGCAGGGTTAGTAGCAGGGGCTTGTAGCATGGCAATTGGAGAGTTTGTCTCTGTTTACACTCAGTATGACATAGAGATGGCTCAGATTAAAAGAGATAGGGTAGCAAATATTAATAATAGTAATAATAATGATGATGAAGAAGCTCAAAGAGAGAAGCTTCCAAATCCATTTCAGGCTGCACTAGCATCAGCATTAGCATTTTCAGTGGGTGCTGTGGTGCCACTACTAGCAGCTGTGTTTATAAGGAGTCACAAGATTAGGCTTGGTGTTGTTGCTGCTGCTGTTAGCTTGGCATTGTTGGTATTTGGAGGGGTTGGTGCAGTGCTTGGAAAAACTCCAGTGAGATGGTCTTGTCTCAGAGTGTTAATTGGAGGTTGGATGGCTATGGCCATAACATTTGGCTTGACCAAATTGATTGGCACCACTGGACTTTGACTGCCATTAATTACTTGTCTTTTTAAGTCCTTTAATGTGTTTCTGCAGTAAAGTTTTCATTTACATATTTATATTATGTAAATTTAGCTTAATTTAAGGAATAATTATTTGTCTGAAAAATCAAATGAATTGGAGGTAATCATATTATCTAATTTTTTTAAGTGTTACTAACTTTTTTTATTTATTATTTACTGATCACATTTTAAATTATATGTTGGGCATTACAAAAGTACTAAACTAGTTTTACACTAAAATATAATTGAATAACAAAAGAAAATAAATAAATAAAATCAATTCTATAATCTAATCATACCCGGCAAGGTCATTTGCACCGGCCAATAGAAACCCTCAAGGTTGGCTACTTTCCTTTCTATATGTTTTATTGAGCTATCAAAGTGTTTTGCTTTTTTTTTTTTTTTTTGGTTTTCCAAGTATCCTCTGGCCGACCGTCGAAAACTAATCCTTTCGAGACAAGAGATCACATTATAAGTGGATAAACCTTCCCAACAAATCCTTTTTTCATACATATGACCTTAATAAACCCAGCTATCTATCAATTGTGCTGGGCTTATCTATCAATTGTGTTGGGCTTGTTGGTCAAAGTGTTTTGCTTTGTATTTGATAATCCTACATATATATTATCAATGTTTTGGAAATAAAAGGAGGATAAAAACTCTTTAAATCAGACTAATTAAAAGTCACAGTTTTAACGTAACACTTTAATAATTTTTTATGTTATTTTTATAGTAATTATATTGTAGAATTTATTAGTTTTAGATACTAAATTCATATTAAATTGGACTCTTATATTGTTTCTTAATTACATCTAGTGGAGATTATAAAAGAAGAACCACAGATTCATACTTAAAATTGGCGCGCTGGAGTGCTGGAAATTACATGTTTTTGAGAGAGACATTGAGTTTTAACTATGACTAAGTCCTGACTCGGGAGGGCTCAATTTTATAGTCAACACAATAAGTTAAAACTTGTGAGAATATCATGTGAGAGCCAATTTATCTCAAAGATATAATTATGGTCGGTATATTAAAAAAAAGTGAAAAAAGTTATTAATGACTTCTTGATGCATGTTGTTTTTTGGAAATAATTTGAAACAAACTAAAAGTTAAGAGACAATAGTTTTCAAAAAGATGGTGTATTTCTTTAGGGCACCATTTTTCTTTCTTTTTTATAGTTTAAAAAGTAACTAGGTATAGGTAGGACACACCTAAGTTACCGAGGAACGTTACACTTTAGAGAATGACAAGAGAATTTTCAGTTCTCGTGTCACGCATCCAATAAAGGACACGACACGTCACGCCACGCCGACACGTTAATTTTAAAAAATGTCATATTTCGATACGTTGGGACACGTTTTGATATTAAATAAAAATTTAATATATATAATATAATTTATATTTATTACATATAAGAGTCTATAATAAGTCATATAACCAATCAAATATTTAAATTTCGTAACATAAATAAAAATAAAAATAATATTTCATACTTTGTTAATTTTTCATGTCAAATTTCATAATAGAAAAAAATTAATTTAAAATTAATTTTTTTAAATTTAGTTAATAAAATAAAATTAAGATTAAAAAAAAAACGTGTCCGAACATTGATCGCATTTCGAAGAGTTAACCGCGTGTCGGACGCCTATTGGAGCGTGTCCGTGTCGGACACGTGTCCGACACGCTCATTTTTTAAAAATCAACGAGTCCATGCTTGCCTGATGAATACTAATATCATTCAAAATGAAACACCTCTATTTTGGATAAATTATTGATGTCTTATTTTGGTAGAACATAAATTTTTTGGTGTCTGGAAATCTTAATTATTGAGAATATAGTGGAATATTTATTTTTTGGAAATATTACAAAAAAATTATTTGGTAGGCCAAAATATTATCCGAAATTTTAGTTTATTTTTTTGAGTATATTTGTTTGATGAAAAAATATTGCTGAAAAAATAAGAGAATTTTACAAAAATAACCTCATAAAGTAACTATGCAGACATGATTAGAAACCCATGTTACAACACTGCAAAAAAAGGAAGGGTACAACTGTCCGAAAATTTTTGACAAGAAATCCTTACATTTGTATTCCAAAAATACCACCTCTTTGGTGGTATTTTCAGAAGGGAAAGTAGCACATATTTTCTTCATAAAGGCAATTTCTAGGTAGATTCGATGACTGGAAAAACAATGCAAAAACTCCTACGAAACATAGGTAACTACGTAACCTATTTACCCTTTCCTGGCATTCTTAAAAACATACTTCTACCAAATATATTTTCGAGAAGGAGAGGTGAATACATGATTTGATCTTATAGGTCTTTTCACTCACCTGGAAAGAATTTTCCTAGCTTGGGCCCGTTTGGTTGGAGGATTTTTTTTATTTTTCTGGGATTTCTTGGTTGGATAAATAGGAATGCATCATTTGGTACAAGTTTTTTAAAAAATTTTCAGGATTTTATTTTGTGTGTAATTTTTTAAAAAAAAAAAACCATTCAGGAATACCATTCAAAAGGTGATATTCTAGGATTTTTATGACAAGAGAAAATTTAATATAACTAAACATAGTATTAAAAAAATTAACCAATATTTCTGGAAATATGTTAGTTTACCAAAGAACTTTTTGATAACATTATCAGAAAACTCATTTTCTCATTATATTCCTGAAAATTGTGATTTCCAGATAAAAAAAATTTCCCCTCTACCAAACGTTACCCCAAGTCACCTTCTAGTCGCTGACATGATTTCTTTACAAGAATAGCTTACCACTTCGTCTTTCTAACCGTTAACTTGCTCTTTTATAAATTAGAAAGATAGCGTAAAACAGATTGACTTACTACTTCAATATTTGTATTTTGATGGTATTTATTGATGGGACTAAAACAACAATTAAAGACGACATAAATATCAAATGGACAATCAATTACATATTATAATTAACCACTCAGCCAAAATAAATCTCTTCAATTTCTCTCTTTCGGGAACAAGAAATGTACGTAGAACTAGTTGATAACAAAGCAAGCAAGTAATTAATTAAGGTTCTAAGATGAGAAACTAATCTTATTCAATGAGTGGTTGTAGCTCTCATAATTAAGACAAGTAAAAACCATGACCTAAGGGTTCATAATTCCAAACCGCTAGAGCCAAGTAATTTGGTTAACCCAAAAGTGATAGCCATAGCCATCCATCCCCCAAGAAGAAACCTTACACAAGATCTTATCTTAGGTGTCTTTCCTAGCTGAGCTCCCACACTTCCAAACACCACCAAAGCCAAGCTAGCCACTGACACAACCACAATAAGCCTTATCTTGTAATTTGTTACAAATGCAGCTGAAAGTAAAGGAACCAATGCACCTATAGAAAAAGAGAATGCAGAAGCCAAAGCAGCATGCAATGGATTAGGTAAAGTTCTCCTTTTCTCCAAGTCTTTTTCTCCTTTTTCACTACTCATTTTCATATCTCTCTTCATTTGACCAACCTCAACTTCATACTGAGTATACACAGAAACAAACTCTCCTATTGCCATACCACAAGTTCCTGCAACTGATCCTGCAAAACCAGCAAGTAGCATTGCTTTGACATCTCTTTTGACAGCTCCAACACCCATCATCAATGAAGCAACAGAAACCAACCCATCATTGGCTCCTAATACAGCAGCACGAAGCCATTGAGCCCTTTGTGAATAGTCAATATTGCTATGATCTTCGGTCACTTGGGTTTGCTTCTGATCCATTAATCCATTTGCTTGATTTGGAGCTGTTCCTACATGGTTGAGGGGTACCAAACTACTGGGTGCACCAGCAGCCATTGGTGACAACAACCAACAAAGGAGTGCAAGAAAACAAAGACAAGGCTTGGGGAATAAGAACGGAGATTCTGAGGGATAAATAATGAATGCGTCTTCTGTTTAAATGTATGCAGGGCTTGCTTAAACGTTTGGCCAAATACATAAAATATATAAATTTGATATTTGGAAGGGGCAAACGAAAGTCTTGACGTATAAATTAGGTATATTGCAAAAAATGCACCCGTACAAAATTTTCCTATCTCCCCCAAATTATATATATATATATGTGTGTTTTTTTGCGTGCGCGTGCTAAATGACTCTCCTTTTTTTTTTTCTCTCTATAGAGACATAAAAAAAAACCGCGACATAAAAAGACTGCATCGCTATTTTTTTATTTTTTACATATAATGAATCTCACCATATGTTGTCTCTATGTACAAAGACTCTCATGTAACAAGGCTACACACACAAATATAAATATATATATAATTTTTTTATTCTTTTTTTGCAACTGTTTCGATGAAATCTAACATAATTAACAGACAAATATTTCTGCAGTTACTGCAGATAAGTTATCTGTATTTACTTCCGAAAGAATATCGTTTTGGGATTAAAAGATTAAAAAATTATAATTATAAAGGCTATAATAACCCTGAAATAAATTAAAATTAAAAAAATACCGTGATTTCTGTCCAAAACAACACCGTATTAGACTTACTACAGACAACAAAAATGAACCTTATAACTAATTGGATTTGAGGTTAGACCCATATAAACTTTGTTAGACTCATATTAAACTCTCATTAAGGAGAAGTTCGTTATGGGTTACATGCATATATCATTCTTCACTCGGTCAATCTCACGGACGAAATTAAATCCAAATATTGCAATTTGTAAATTAAAAAATATGAAACGCTAGTCATTACTGACCTTTCATCACTACAAAAATATATAGAGATAAATATCAAATCGTGAATGGCAAAATAGTTTATGGGTTTTATATTTCTCATTGAGCATGAGAATTGAATTCTCATGTTGTAGAGACAAAAAACATGTAGGACCCGTATGCAAGAAAAAATTATGTGTAGGACTCACGTTGGCACGAAAATCGAAGGGTGTGTAAGAAAATTCAAATTCTCATGTTAAATGAGAATTATAAAACCTATAGTTTATTGCTAGAAAGGCCATCGCAGTGTTTGTATTAGAAATATTACTCTACGAGTAGTTGTATCCTTATAAACTAGTCCCGAGTTACAACCCTACCTTTTGGAATTTAAATACAAATATTAACCTGCATATTATCAACAGCACTTAGATAACCAGTAAATATGATCAAACAAACTCCACACAAATCCAAATACATCAACGTAACTAAAAACCATTCCAAGTAACTAATGGTCGACATGCATTATATAAATCAATGAACTTAATAAAATCAACATAACTACATCCTAGCTTTCCTCAAAATCGTGAAACTTGTTTCAACGAGAAAAGTCCTGATGAACCATGTGTGAAAAAGGATGCAAGAGGCGGCAATAACTTTTCTAAACTTTATGTAAATGATTTGGAGGTATCATTAGCCATAAAAAGTTGGATAGTGAGCATTTTGACAAATACTTGGGACAAGCGAATATTATTTTAATCAAATGAAATATATTTATCCTCAAAATCATATTTTCAAAATCACTCAATTAAAAAATTAACATCTTTTAAACACTTAAAACTCTAAAAATATAAACATATCATAAATTTCATAACATAATTCAAACACTTATATTTACCTGCTTGAATGATAATAGCTCCAATGCCATAATTTGATGCGCCAGTCTCAACTATAAATTGGGATTTTAAGTTTGGTAACCCCAAAATTGGTGTAGAGGCCATTGCTTTTTTTCAGCTTGATGAAGGCTTTATTAGCTACATTAGACCAAACTATCTTGTCACCCTTCAATATATCAGTCAATGGTACTGCTATTGCTGCATACTAATGAACGAAAAGCCAATAGCAACCGGTTAAACCCAAGAAGGCCTTCAATTGCTTCACAGGTTGTGGTTGAGGCCATTCTATAATTGCTCCTAGTTTCTTGGGATTGGCTTTGACTCCAACCGATGAAACCACATGGCCCAAATAGCATACTTTTGGTATACCAACTCGCATTTACTGAGCTTAAGGAAAAATTAATCATCCTTTAAACACAGAAACACTTGCTCCAATTATATGGGTCTCCACTTTCGGACTGTAAATCAACACATCATCGAAAAAGACAATAAAGTATTTTTGCAAATATGGGCGAAAAACTTTGTTCATCGCTAACTAAAAGGTTGGCGACACATCTGTTAATTCGAATGACATCACACAAAATTCGTAATGACCCTCATGTGTATGAAAGGAAGTCTTGTATATGTCCTCCCTCTTCATTCGAATTTGATGGTACTCACTGCGAAGATCCAGTTTATTGAACACATTAGCTCCTGGCAACTCGTCTAGAAGTTTATCGATAGTTGGAAGTTCAAAGCTCGATAGTCTATACACATTCGCCAAGTTGCGTCTTGCTTCTTAACAAGTAACATTGGAAATGAAAAAGAGCTTTGGCTGTGATTAATGTGGCCCACAATTAGCAAGATTGATACCTGCTTCTCAATCTCTTCTTTCTGACGATAAGGGTAATGATACAGCTTCACGCTGACTAGTTTTAATCCTTCAATCAGGTTGATGGCATGATCTACTTCTCGAGCTGGAGGCAGTTTGTCTGGAACTGCAAAAACTAATTGAAATTTAATCAAAATGGACCAAAGAGAATTAGGTACCTAATCTTATAGGCCAAATAATTCTGGAGTTGGCTCATTTGACTCCTCCAGCTTCTGATTATCAGCTAGCACGACATATTGTTGTGGGCTTATCAGTTACAATGATCTTTTGATTCTGGACTCCAGTTAACTTGACCCACTGACTATTAAGGAGAAATTCCATTGACATTGTGTTGTAATCATGGGTGACACGGCTCAATTAACTAAGCCATGGCATACCCAAAATCACATTCAGTTTAGCTAAATCCAACACCGACAAATCAGTTACGAAAACATGGCCTTACATATAGAATTCAACATTTGGACACTTCATTTGGCACGTCAAAAATTCACCATTGCTAAAAAATACACGCATATTATAAGCACGAACAATGGACAAATTTAACTCCTTTACTAGCTGAGTGCGAATGAAATTGTGTGATCTTCCTGAATGTTTGAGATATTAGTGGAAACAAATCAGGGAATCATATTGATTGTAATTATGTATCAAATATATATCATAAAAAGAGCAACAAATTACTTGATATTCTTGATTGTGGGCAAAATAATCTGACCCAACTATTGTATCATCTCCTATTTATATCAAAGAGAACCTCCCTCATTGATCATCATTGAGAGGGGGAGAAACTTATGAGTGTGGATGTAGGCTAAAATGGCTGAACCACAATAAATTATGTGTCATTTTTATTTTAATCCCTTTTTTATTTTAAAAAAAAAACCCCTCTGTTATCCTAAACCTAAACCATAGCCGCCGCCATCTCTTACCTGGCCATTGCCGTCGTGCCTGTAGCTCCAGTCGTCGTCCAGATTCAACCGTCAAGCCTGTTGCTCCGGTCATCCCTGTTTGCACAGATCTGCGGCCGCGCCACCTTCTGCTTCCAATTCCGACCAGCAGCCCCGCATCGTGGCCTCACCATCTTGCACTTTTCGGCGTCCGAGTGTCATCCACCGCCGACTTCCAATTGTCATCCACTGCCAGCGTCCTCCTCTATCATCTCCGTTTTTTGGTTCGTTGTAGACTTGTAGCCACCGTATGGTTTATTGTTAGCTTTGGTTGGCTGCTTTAAAAAAAAAATATTGTTTTTTTGGGTTGTTTGCCTTGGTTTGTTTTGTCACCAGGTGGGTTCTAGTGTTTCTGCGCGGATATATTCAATTATTATCCTAAAAAATCATGGCAACTTCGGATAAGATTAGTGCCTCGGACACTGGACGCCTCACCATTATCCTCCTTAATGGCCGGAATTATATGCCATGGAAGCGTGCCGTCACTGTTGCTCTTGGTGGCCGCTCCAAAGAATCACACATCACTGATAAAGCTCCGGCCAAATCTGATGCCACTTATTCTGCTTGGAAGGCATCCGACAACCAAGTTTTGACTTGGCTGTTTAATTCAATGGAACCCGATATTTATGTATTGTTTGCATATTCTGACACTGCCAATGACCTTTGGGACTCGGTTGCACAACACTTTGGGCATGCAAATAATGCATCTCGTATCTTTGAGCTTCAACAAGAAATTCACACGACCCATCAGCTTCCGTCTCAATCATTCACTGATTATCTTGGTCAATTGAAGAAAAAATGAGATAAGCTCCGACAATACCGACCCACAGCAGCAGCGGTAACTGAATATGTCACCTGGGAAGAGCAAGATCAAGTGTTCACCCTTTTGGCCGATATTAGGCCTGAATATGAGTCTCTGAAGCGTCAAATCCTGATGACAACTCTGTTTCCTTCTTTCACTTCTGTTTGTAACATCATTCACCAAGAAGAGACGCGTTGTCGTGCCACGAAGCCAATATTTCTTGCTACTGGTGATCGCATCGACAACTCTGCACATCACTCTTCTACTCATGAGTCTCCTATGCACGGCGCCAGTCATTCCTCCTCTTCTACATGTCATTTGGGTCGTTCAGGTATAAAGGGACGAGGGAGAGGTCGTGGAAGTAACCGGTACCACTGTGATCACTGCAACAAAGACGGTCACTCCCATGAACAATGTTGGCTTCTACACCCACATCTCAAATCATCTAGGGATCGCATCCCTAGTGCACACAATATGGCTTCACAATCACCTTCAAGAGAATTACCCAATGACCTCGATTCTACCTTGTGGAAACTTGCCATTCATCTACAAGAATATCTGAACCTTGGTGCCAGTGAAAAATCTTCGGATACTAGCCACTTTGTTCATGATGGTATGTCTTATGCTTTTGCCAATTTTTTTCCTCGATCCTTTATTATTGATTCTGGTGCTACGGAACATGTGTTATGATTCCACCCTACTACATGATATATCTGATACTGATCAAATTGCTCCTATCACTGTTCCAAATGGAAATAAGGTTCCTGTTATGGGTCGTGGGAAAATTGATTTATTTGGCAGCACATTAGATACTTTATTTGTTCCATCCTTATCTGCTAACTTGTTATCGGTTGCTAAACTTACAAAAAATCTACATTACAATGTAACTTTTTCTGCAAAAAAGGTAATATTTCAAGACAGTCACACCGGGAGGAAGATTGGTGAAGGAGCATATCAAAATGGTTTATATTTGCTGCCTATATCTACCCTAGGTCTTTCAACTGCTTGCTGATCGGATGAGACCCAACTATGGCATTGGCGTATGGGTCATCCCTCAGATAAGATTTTGGCTTATATGTTAATCCAAAATTTGTTATTGATTCTAGCACTTGTGACATTTGCCGTTTTTCTAAAATTCATAGGTTGCCATTTCATAGTAGTACTCATGTTTCTTCTACTACTTTTGAACTTATTCACTCCGATGTATGGGGTGCAGCCCCGGTTGATTCTTGTAATGGTTTTCGCTGGTTCATTACATTTATTGATGATAAATCTCGTTGCATGTGGCTTTATCTATTGCGCTCCAAGTCTGAAGTGTGTAATATTTTCCAAGAATTTTATCAAATGATTAAAACTCAGTATGGGGTGAATATTCAAATTTTGCGTAGTGACAATGGCACACAATATGTTAATTACACAATGCAAGCATTTCTTAAATCTATGGGAACTATCCATCAATTATCATGTGTTGGTACCCCTCAGCAAAATGGCATTGCTGAACGAAAGAATCGGCATCTACTAGAGGTCACTCGTTCCTTGCTCTTTAATGGCAATCTTCCCTCTAATTTTTGGTCTTATGCAATACTCACAAGTTGTTACCTCATCAATCGCACACCGAGCAAACAACTCCATTATAAATCACCCTTGACCGTTCTTTATGGTCGTGATATTGATCTGTCTCACTTACGAGTATTTGGATGTGTTTGCTTTGTTCATCTGCATAATACTAACAAACTGGAGCCCCGTGCCACCAAGTGTATTTTCCTAGGATACTCCACTGTAAAAAAGGGCTACAAATGTTATGATGTTGGTACCCAGAAATTATGTATTTTTCGAGATGTTTACTTTGATGAGGCTTCTATGTACTTTTCCTCAAAGGATAAAAATCAGGGGGAGATTGGCATTGATACACAATTGGATTTTTATCCTAGACCGGTTTCATGTGAAACAACTAGTATATTACCACCAGTAGAGGCTGAACCTACAACAGATGTATTACCACCAACAGAGGTGGAACCAATCACAGATGCAGTACCACCTCCTGATGTACCTCAAGGAGAGTTTTCAACCTCTAATCCACCGGTAATATCGGATCAGACTGTACGACGGTCCTCAAGAACAGTTAGACCATCAATTAAATTAAAGGATTATATCTCTACAGTTGTCACTTATCCTATTCAAGACTATGTATGCCTCGATCATGTCTCTGGTGGACACAGGACTTTCCTAATTGCGATTGATAAGCATCATGAACCTACTACCTTTGAGGAAGCAAAGTCAATTCCAGAATGGCAAGCAGCTATGAATAATGAACTTCTTGCCCTTGATAAAAACCAGACTTGGGAAATTGTATCTCTTCCACATGGCAAGAACACTGTTGGTTGCAGATGGATTTACAAAATCAAATACCAAAGTGATGGGTCTATTGAGCGACATAAAGCTCGCCTTGTTGCTAAAGGATACACCCAGACCTATGGTGTAGATTATACTGAGACCTTTGCGCCAGTAGCAAAAATTAACATTGTAAGGGTCCTTATGTCAGTTGCTATAAATCTTGGATGGCCGCTCTTCCAAATGGATGTTAAAAATGCTTTTCTGCATGGAGATCTTGAAGAGGAAGTCTACATGAACTTGCCTCCAGGTCACCCTTTTGCATCTAAACCTGGTAAAGTGTGTAAATTAAAGCGTGCCATCTATGGGCTAAAGCAATCTCCCCGTGCCTGGTACGGAAAGTTGAGCAAGGCACTCACCACTTTTGGGTTCATCAGAAGTAAATCAGACTACACTTTATTTGTTAAACACTGGGATGGAAATACTATTGTTGTCCTTATCTATGTAGATGATATAGCCATATCAGGGAATAATATGATTGAGATAGAAAAATTGAAGAAGTATCTCAATATGACCTTTGACATCAAGGACTTGGGGCGCCTAAAGTACTTCCTGGGAATCGAAATTGCTGAATCTAGTAAAGGGCTATTCATCTAACAAGCAAAATATGTATTGGATCTTCTGAAGGAGACAGGTAAATTGGCATCCAAACCAATTGATACCCCTATGGAACACAATGGTAAGTTTGAGAAAAACTCCACTCCACTATCTGACCCAAGACAGTTACAGAGACTTGTTGGCAAGTTAATCTATCTCACAATTACTAGGCCAGACATATCTTATTCGGTTAGTTACATTAGCCAATTTCTACATAAACCAACACAAGATCACATGAATCTAGCGGATCGGATTCTCAGGTACTTAAAGTCTTGTCTAGGAAAAGGCATCTGGTTTAAAAAAAATGGGCACACTAACATTATTGGGTATGTTGACGCTGATTGGGCAGGTAGCCCACATGACAGACGATCCACCTCTGGTTTTTGTACTTTTGTTGGAGGCAACCTTGTGACTTGGAAAAGTAAAAAACAAAGTGTAGTATCCCGTTCCAGTGTAGAAGCAGAATATCGTGCTATGACCTCGGCCACCAGTGAACTCGTTTGGCTTAAAGATCTCCTTTTTGATCTTACCTTGAAGCAAATAAAGAATCCGATTAAGTTGTATTGTGACAACCAAGCAGCTATTCATATTGCATCTAATCCCGTGTTTCACGAGAGAACTAAACATATTGAAGTAGACTGTCATTTTGTTCGAGAAAAGATTCAAGCAAAAGTAATTGAGACACCTTATATCCGAAGTGAAGACCAATTAGCAGATTTGTTGACTAAGGCCCTTCCTAAGAACTCTTTTCAAAATATCATTGCCAAGCTGGGCTCGATTGACATCTTCGCATCAGCTTGGAGGGGGAGTGTTGGAGATATTAGTGGAAACAAATCAGGGAATCATATTGATTGTAATTATGTATCAAATATATCTCATAAAAAGAGCAACAAATTACTTGATATCCTTGATTGTGGGCAAAATAATCTGGCCCAACTATTGTATCATCTCCTATTTATATTAAAGGGAACCTCCCTCCTTGATCTTGAGAGGGGGAGAAACTTATGAGTGTGGATGTAGGGCAAAATGGTTGAACCACGATAAATTATGTGTCATTTTTATTTTTACACTGAATCCACCCGTTCTCGAATCTACTTATCAACAACTATAACAGAAAAACTCAATAAATGAGGATTTGCATTTGCTGATAAAGAATGCAAGGTTGCATCCACTCTCTGATTGTTGCTTCCTTCTACACCCCATATTATCTTCTCTTCTTGCTCATTATTGGAGTTATCATCAATGTCTCCAAATAAGAATAACACCTTACCTTTGCATTTATGCATAGCATTCCACCTTTCATCACAATTATAGTATAATCCCATATCTATTTTACGCTGCAATTCTTCAGGTGTCAATTTTAATTTTTTTATACGTAATTGAG
Source organism: Gastrolobium bilobum (assembly GCF_033153095.1). Lineage (NCBI taxonomy): Eukaryota > Viridiplantae > Streptophyta > Magnoliopsida > Fabales > Fabaceae > Gastrolobium > Gastrolobium bilobum. Next base: position 17,517 of record NW_026896382.1, on the reverse strand, counting down.
AGGTTGTATTAGAGGGTAAGGCTAAGGTTTGATTTGAGGGTAAAGTCAAGGCTCTTTTTTGGGATGAAGTTGCGAGATTTAAAGAAGTGGTTTTGTCAGGTGTTACAGTGGAATGGTCATAAGCGATAGATAAACGCATCGCTTGGTGCAAGGTTGAAGGCCGATGTAGTTGAATTGCACTGCGTAATTCCGATTGTAAACCAGAAATAAAGAACATCATTAAGAGATTATCATTTACATCTGACACTTGATGCATTAGCTGCTCAAACTCACGTACATAGTCTTGTAAAGAACCTGATTGTGTGAGTCGTGATAGTACCTCATGAATGTCTTTATGAAAAGAGAAACTAAACCTTTCTCGCACTACACGTGTAAGATCATCCCAAGAGTTAATGGTACCACTGTTGTACATCCATTGGTACCAAGAAGTGTTGCTCCTTTTATCTTGAGTCCCTCCAGTTGCACCTTCAAAGTTTCAAATGTACGCTGAATCTGGAAATACATTTATGTGCGAAAGATCCAATTGTTGGGATCTTCGCGCCAATAAAAATGGGAATTTCCATCTTGACAGTTTTGAGTTTTTTTGAACAGATGCATAAATGCTGATAAAACCTGAAAGTCAATAGCAGCTGAACAAATGGCAAAAATTTTAAGAATTGATGAACAAAAGCAAGTGCTTACACATATTATAGTTTGGTCATGTATTCATGCTCATTATAAGTTATAAAATAATCTTAAAATGAAAATAAATTTTGTAATGTTGCATAAAAAAGTTTAATTTCAAATATATAGCCAAAAAAATGATGATATAACTAGGTTTTTGAATCCAAAATTTTATACTCAAACGTACTATAAATAAGCCTTTCACAGGATTTTACTTAAATTTTTTGTTTCACCATTAAAACTAAATTTAGTCACTATCGCAAAATTATGTATACATGAAAAAATTTCACAACTCACAAAATATGAGTATATCTAGCATTTAAGAAAAATTGATTACAATATGGAAGTCACCAACGTCATAATATATTTCAAAATATTTATGCTATACTTTTTCTTTTGACTCACGCAAAATTTCAATATTAAATGCAACGAAATATTTGTTTAGAGCATTTTTTTAGTTCAAATACTCTAAAATATATTAATATGACTAACTGAGAATTGTAAGAATGTCATAATTAAGAGTATTATTCTCAAGTGATATGTATTAAATTTATCAATTTGTCAAACACAAGGGGAATAAAATTCGCTGGAACTTGTGAGAGCATTTTCTTGGATTCATTGTTATAAAAGGCATAGCTAAAGCATATTCCAATAAATGGAATCTCCAGCTCTAAATTGCAGTGCAAGAATTGCTCCAAAAGCCAAATTTCTATATATCACTTTGGATTTGGCTTCTAATTAGCGAAACTTCCGCTAACATAAACATACATTAAATTAAATGAGCGTATTTAACAAGGAAGAAAAAAAAATCAAAATATAGATGAAGTTCAGGTAATTAAGATATTGTGAGGCGTGTAATGATCAGAATGAATGAATACAAATCCTGTAATTCGCTCGCTTCTCCCCCTCTCCTTCATGTGACATCCGTGTTGACTTTCTCACAAAACCTGAAATGCATTCCATTCTTTTTTCTCACTTTTGATTTCCGTGAGACCCTATTGGACTTTTCCTATAGGATACCCTTTGTTAAAATTTTTGGAGTTGAGCTTCTCATGTCACGTGAGTTTAAGGGTCTCAATTATTTATAACAAATCAACGGTTATAGTGACCGCATTGAGATCAATAAAAAGTGGGGGAAAATAACCGTTGATTTGTCTATGTACGACTGAGATTATTTCACAAGAGAAGATCAAAATATATATATATATATATATATATATATATATATATATATCAATCTATACAACATGACTAACAAATTAAACTTGATTAAACCAAAAGTAACAACCATGGCCAACCATCCCCCAATCAAAACCCTCAAAGAGGACTTAACAATCTACGACATGACCAACAAGCTTGATTAAACCAAAAGTAACAACCATGGCCAACCATCCCCCAATCAAAACCCTCAAAGAGGACTTAACCAAGGGTACTTTACCTAAAACAGCACCCAACCCTCCAAAAACCAACAAAGCAATGCTTACAACAGCCGCCACTACCCCCAACCTCACCTTGTAATCTTCAATAAACACCGCCCCAAACAGCGGCACCGCCGCTCCGACGGCGAACGAAAGGCCTGAAGCTAGGGCAGCTTGAAATGGATTTGGTAACTTCTCTTCGTGTGTCTCTTTTCCTTCTCTTATCATCTGAGCAACCTCAATATCACACTGTGCATAAACAGAAACAAACTCTCCAATGGCCATGCTACAAGCCCCAGCTACCAACCCAGCAACCCCAGTTAGCATCATGGTCTTAATATCCTGTCGAACAGCTCCAACACCTATCATGAGGGATGCAGTTGAGATCAAACCATCATTGGCACCCAATACAGCTGCTCGAAGCCATTGTGCCCTTTTGGCATAGTCAAAAACCTCTATCTCTCTCTTTTCTTCTCTCTTTCGTTCCACATCGATTAAGTGGAACATTTTTGTAGGGCTGGCTTCACTTGAGGTTACTGGATTATTGTGGCATGGTTTAATGTCTCCCATAGATGCAGAATGAAAAGAGAATGATGAGATGAGAAATGTGTTGGCGTGTGGAGGGAACGCGGTCTTGGGGATGAGGCTATTTATGGATGGAAATCAAATGCGTTCATACGTACTGTAAAGGGAAGTTGCCACCAACTCGATAGTCTTTTATACATTGATCAGAAACGACGTAGATTCAGGGACAAAAGTTAACAAGAGTTGTACAAATCATTGTGTTGGTTTTGTCTTTTGTGGGTTTGTTTTATTGGCATATATGATCCTCTTACACATAATTGCCGTTTCAAAATGCTAGTTATTATTATTTTATTTTTTTGTAATAAAATGCTAGTTATTTATATGTTAATAACATCATATTATTTTTGTGTGTTTTTTAATTTAAAAAATACAAATGAATGCGTTAGAAAATATTATATCATTTTTTATGTCCTTATTTTTATATTTTTTATGTCCTTATTTTTATATTTTTTATTTAATTAATTTTTCTAACTAATTTACATTTTTCTTCTTTTCTGTAATTTATTTTTTCTTGTATTTTTTATTTACTATTATTATTCAATTTTTTTATTTTTTATTTTTTCCACAATTTTTTATTACTTTTTATTTGGATTCACTAATTGTCATTCTGCCAACTCCAATTAACTTGGAATAAATATGTTAATGATGTTAATGCATTTAAAAAGAAATAAAAAGTGTGATAAAAATAAGAGGCAGTGTTTAGGATTGGCTCGTAACTCGTCAAAAATGAGCCAGGTTGAGTTGGTAAAAATGAGCTGCCAACCCGGCTCGTTTCAACCCGTGAAAAAACGAGTCAACCTGCGGGTCAAACGAGCCAGTTTGCCGGTTGAGTTTTTTTTATTATACAAAAATACAAAATATTATATACAAAAATGGACAAAATCCACACATGTTGTCATCATTTTTTCTTCCTTCTCTAAACCTAAGTCCCTAATTTTCACATCCCTGCCATTTTTATATTGTTAGGCTGTGCTGGCTCTGTTTGGTTCAAATATCTTACCCACTTGGTAGTAAGTGGTTCTGATTATTTTCTTGATGTTGATGCAAATTTGTTCTGAAGAAAATTCAAAACTAAAATATTTTATTTTTATTTCTTATTGTGTAACCCTTTGTTTAAACTAATATTGGAAGCCACATAGCTAGTGCATTAATATTACAGGGTCATTTAAATAGGCTGATTTCGAGCCAACCCACGAGCCATATTTTTGAGCCAACCCACAAGTCATATTTTTGAGCCAACCCGCGAGTCAACCCTAACCCGACTTGGGCCGGGTTGGGTTGGGTTTTCTGGCTCGTTTTTTTTTTGAGCCAACCCTAATCCGTCTCATTTTTTTTAGATTGAATGCGGATTAGGCCGGGTCGAGCCGGGTTAGCCCGTTTTACCAACCCTAACAGTGTTTAACACTATACAAGTCACTTTCTCAATCCTAATCATCGATGTACAGTTGCATCCAATGACGCACAACATTAATAAATTAGAATCATTAAATACAAGTAGATCAATCATTAAAATATTCTTATTGTATTTCATAACCATATTATTACTTCATTAAAATAGTTATTTTTGGTGTGGACATTAAAATAGTTTAACTATATGAAAAAAAGTATGCGCAAAGCCAATTTTTTTTAATAATATAGCAATATATAATTATATGATTGTGAAGAAATATATAATTATAATGGCATTCAAGGGATTGTGCATGTAAGATTAATATATGCATAGTAAAATAGTAAAAAGATGATAATATATAAAAAAATTCCATATATTAATAATAAATTAACATTAAACTCCCTTTAACAATTATTAATAAATATATAATTGATTATATTATCCAGGGATTAAGGACAATCTTCGGTGGGTTATAATTTACTTATATTAGTATGATATTATTTTTTCTTAGATGAATTTATATGAAAAATGGCTTATATACCCCGAGATTACTAAACTAATTATAGAAATATTCAATCCGTTTTTTTTTTTCTTTTGTGGTAATAACAATCGAGTTTTTTTTATATCACACAAATCTCCCTTATAGTGTTATTTCAATTCGTGAAATAATAATTGCCTGTATACACTATCTAGAAGAATTCAAATAGGATAGTTATATCTATCTTAATTATGAAATTCAAAATAAAAGAGGCTAGTCTGCACTTTCATCTGTTTTATGTGAGTAGCCGGGGATTTTTTTTAGATTCCGAGAAAATTAATATTAGGAATCCTATTTATCCATGTTTGGTATAAGGATTGTGAAATTTTTTTTGAAAAAAAAATCAAATTCTTAGGATTTAAAATTATGAAAAGGATACCCAACAAAGAATACCACGGCATGTGGGTGGTATTCTTTGATTCTAACCCGGTAGGAAATTTTTTCAAATTTTTTCGGACAAAAATACCTCTTCCTCGGTAGAGAAGTTCGATAGTTGCTACATTAGGAGAATTAAAGGTACAGCTCCATAGCAGTTACATTAGGAGCATTAGGAGTAGCTTTTATTAGGAGAATTGAAGTGGCAATTGTTAGCCATTGACGTGTCATTGAATTAGGCATGAAACGGTTTAGGAGTTTGGGGTCCATGTATTAAAGGCATAACTGTAACCGATGAGAATTCATTCAAGAATTAATCAGAAACGTTATTCTTTTGTTCTTCTTGTTCTTGCTCCGTTGTGAGGGTTTGCGTCCCTTAACATTGGTGCTTTCATCATTGTGAACTTGCCATTTTTCTACAAAATCCATGCTTTCTTCTTGTTGAACTCATTTTCGTTCTTCAAGATGCAGGATGAATTTAGGGCTTCTCAACCCCATATTTCAACTTCACCTTCCATTGCAACACTAGTGGATAATCTCGTTGTCGCCATTACAAACCTTGCACGATGTAGCACAGAGATGTATGCTGATTTTGCAAGTTTTAGGAACGAGATGCGCGCCGACTTCGCCAAGATTAAAGCTAATTTCGCAAAGGTTAGTACCCTAGCTTCTACAATGAGTTTCGATGGCAGTGTCCCAGTTTCGGAAGATGCTATTAGTGTTGATGTTTCCGGTTCTGGAGTTAATCAAGAAATTCAAGAGATGGATGCTGTGGCGCATCAGTGTATTGCAATAACTCCAATTTTGATTGATGTGGAAGCTAAGTCAGTTGATTCCTTTTTGGTTGGGTGTAAAGTGCAAACTGGTGCCCTTCCTTGGCTTGACGATCTAAGTTTGATGGCCATATACTGTGTCTCTGATGATATGGTAGCTGCAAGACACATGTTTGATGAAATGTCTGACCTAAGTACAAGGTCTTGGTACATGATGATACCTGACCCTTTGCTTTATTGGGACCCTGGAGGATTTCTTTTAACCCTCGTAGAGAACATGCTGGATATTGGACGAATAAGTCTTCCGCATGAAGACGCCAAGCCATATAAACTTGATCTCGTTCTTAAGAAAGGAATTTGCCTCTATGGTGCATAGATTTCTCCTAAATCTGTAAGTGTTGGCTTAACAGAAGCTTCCTTTACAAGGTTCCTTACTTTTACTTGGGATCCAAAAGGTTTCTTTGCTCTTTCTTTCACATTGAACCTTGAGGACAGGGTTCCTTTACAAGATGGGGTGAATGATGTAAGCATCAGTAGCAGCAGAAAGATGATACAAGTAGCCATTGTAGTTATATTAACATTCACCATAGAAGATGAGCAACCAGAGGTCCAAGGTCGAGTGTTGATGTTAACCAAAAAAATAATTGCAACAAAAAGTCAAAATGGGAATAATGGAGTTTCTTATACACAATATCTCAATAAGTTGCATGGCCTTATCCAAGTGGAAAAGTTAACTTGCTGGATGATCACTGGGGAGAGACAGGCTGCAAAAATAAGAGGTTTACACCTTCAAACAATTTTGAGGCAAGATGTTAGTTTCTTTGATGAGGAAACTAATACTGAAGAGGTTGTTAGAAGGATATCAGGTGATATTGTTCTTATTCAAGATGCCATGGGTGAGAAGGTCGGACAATTTATACAGTTAATAGCAACTTTCTTGGGAGGTTTTGTAATAGCATTCATCAGGGGATGGCCTCTAACAGTTGTCATGCTATCTTGTATTCTACTTATTCTAATGAGCATGGTTATTGCAAAAGCATCATCCAGTGGACAAACAGATTATTCTACAGCAGCAAGTGTAGTAGAGCAGACAATAGGTTCTATCCAAACAGTTGCATTATTCACTGGGGAGAAGCAAACTATAGCTAAATATAATCAGTCCTTGATCCAAGCTTACAAGACTGGAGTGCAAGAGGCAATATCTTATGGTCTGGAGTTTGGTTCACTCTTTTTTGTTTATATCTCCACTTATGTTTTGGCTGTATGGTTTGGTGGGAAAATGACAATAAGGAAAGGATATACTGGAGGGAAGGTTGTGACTGTAATTTTTTTTGATTTGACTGGCTCCATGTCTCTTGGGCAGGTTCTTCCAAGCTTTGGTGTTTTTGCTGCAGGACAAGCTGCAACCTTTAAGATGTTTGGAACAATTAAAAGGAAGCCAGAAATTGATTCTTATTATGATACAGGTCAGCAACTTGGTGAAATTCGTGGAGAAATAGAACTTAGGAAGGTTTGCTTTAGTTATCCTACAAGACCTGATGAAATGATCTTAAATGGATTTTCTCTTTCAACACCAAGTGGCACTACTGTAGACGAGACAATTAAGGGAGGCACTTTCAATGAATTTGTACCAGATTCTGCAGCTATTGCTTCAAGCATCCAATATCATGCTGTGTTCACCACATCTTTTTCTCCAGAGAAGTTAGAGCTCAGTAAGGCTCTCTTTGCAACTGCAGAGAGTGTCCGTGACTCCCTCATCATAAATTGGAATGCAACATATGACTATTATGAGAAGATGAATGTTAAATAAGCTTATTATATGTCTATGGAGTATCTACAGGGTAGGGCATTGCTGAATGCAATTGGGAATTTACAACTCTCAGGTCCTTATGTTGAGGCTCTCAAAAAGCTGGGTCACAATTTACAGGATGTGGCTAATCAGGAGCCAGATGCTGCCCTTGGGAATGGGGGACTAGGTCGACTTGCTTCCTGCTTTTTGGACTCCTTGGCAACGCTGAATTACCCTGAATGGGGATATGGACTTAGATACAAGTATGGTTTATTCAAACAACTTATAACAAAGGATGGTCAGGAGGAAGTTGCTGAAAGCTGGCTTGAGATGGGAAATCCCTGGGAAATCTTAAGAAATGATGTCTATTATCCAGTTAGACTCTATGGAGAAGTTATTTCAGGGCCAAATGGAAGTAAACAGTGGATTGGAGGAGTAGCTTTTATCTGGACTGGCTCTCCATCCTGAAAGTAGGAATCTGCCTGTGCATTTGAATGAAGAGATAAAGTCTTTCAAAAAGAAAAAAAATACGCAGCATGTGCAACCTATATAAAAAAAAGGATTTCTAGTTCTTTTTTTTCATTGGGACCTTGAGGACAAGGTCCATTTTTTAGGGGAAGGCAATGTTACATTAGGAGAATTAAAGGTACAGCTCCATAGCAGTTACATTAGGAGCATTAGGAGTAGCTTTTATTAGGAGAATTGAAGTGGCAATTGTTAGCCATTGACGTGTCATTGAATTAGGCAGGAAACGGTTTAGGAGTTTGGGGTCCATGTATTAAAGGCATAACTGTAACCGATGAGAATTCATTCAAGAATTAATCAGAAACGTTATTCTTTTGTTCTTCTTGTTCTTGCTCCGTTGTGAGGGTTGTGTGACTATATATCTCAACACGCCCCCTCACGCAAGAGCCCTTTGGGCTAGAAGCGTGGAATTGCACAAGCCCAATTTTTGGTTTTACCTTTTTGTGCTTTTTATTTTTAATTCCACTTTTTTAAAGTGGGAGGCGGTGAGGGCTCAAGCTCTGATACCATGTAAAGAACCACTTTGTAAAGAACCTTGGGATACACCACCCCAAAAGCTAGCTCAAAGGGTGGGAGTGCCCAAGGCCTTATAAAGGTCATATTAGTTGCCCACACAATCAATGTGGGAATATATATCTCAACATGGTCTTTTTAATACTTTATATTTTATTCTCTAACACACCCCCTCATGCAAGAGCCCTTTGGGCTTGAAGCGTGGATATAACACAAGCCCATTATTGGTCTGCCTTGTGTTGCACAAGCCCATTTTTTTGGTCTGCCTTGTACTTTTCTTAATTCCACCTGAAAGTGGGGGACAGTGAGGATCGAACTCGTGACCTCATGGTCCCTGAAGCTCTGATACCATGTAAAGAACCTTGGGATACACCACCCCAAAAGCTAGCTCAAGGGGTGGGACTGCCCAAGACCTTATAAACTTCACATTAGTTGCACATACAACCAATGTGGGACTATATATCTCAACAATCATTTTTCATTGATGATTTGGGTTGGTGCATTTTGTATGATGTTTCAGATGTTAAAGAAAATTGTTCAGTGCAATGAAACACTTGAAAACCTAGGTTTTTGGATCTATTTTTGACTGTTGATTGTGCAGTAAGCTTCAGAGTGATGCTCTAAGAGAAGCTATCTCAAGAATCATGGCTGATTCCAAGGAGAAAAATCGTAAATTTGTGGAGATCATTGAACTCCAGATTGGGCTGAAAAACTATTATCCACAGAAGGATAGTGCTTGAAGAACATGAAAGACTGGAAGGTGAGGTCTCACACTTATATAGGGTAGTTTTATAAAATTACCTCAGATTCCCAATAATATTTCATAATCAACCAATTATAGAATCAGGAAACTTGAAACAACATTTCTGGTAATATTTTGGCCTACCAAACAACATTTTAGTAACATTCATGAAAAATTCACTTTATCGCCATATTCCTGGAAATCAAACAAAAAAAATTCTCCTCTACCAAGCATTCTCTTGGGATATGGCATATTTTATGCAATTGGTGCCATATTCATCTTTAATTACTAGCTAATTATTGGCAAAAAAAAATTAATTTATTTCTTTTTTAATAAAAAATTACGAAAAAATAGTCGTTTTGAAAAAAATTACGTAGAAATATGTAGATCGCCATCGTGAATGTCTGTGCCCGCAACAGGGGCAGTCCCAAAAACATGCTGACAAATTGCGGTCCAATCCAAAGCTGTAGGTCCGGTAACTGCCTGCCCGTCAGTAGGCAAGCCAAGTATATCAACCACGTCCTGTAATGTGATAGTCATCTCTCCCTGCGTCATGTGAAACGTATGTGTCTCTGGTCTCCACCGCTCAACCAAAGCACTGATCAGGGCGGTATCGATCTGAAAGAAAAACAATTATAGAAAGTGGCTGTAACGGTAATTTCATTAAGTAATTTAAAAATATACATACCTGAATATGACTCATACATGCCACGTGTATGAAGCCAGCCTGGGTCAAATAATCAGCGACGATGTCTGGTATATCATCATGACGAGGTTCACCCTGTAGTTTGTCGCGCCTCGTCTTTAACCCCCTTACCTTGTCCTCGTTGTGAAACATATATGCGCTGCGTCCTCTTACGCAGTACCTCCCACCTATATGTTCCAGGAAGTACATGTGTACAAGGATCAGATGGCTCAACATCACCATCGAATCCAGAGCGCGGCGACTCTGACGAAGACGAATGGGCGATAATAGGATACTAATACAGATGAAAAAATTATACACAAATTACTATTGATATTATATTAAATTACACTGAATGAGATTTAATTGCACTTTATTAAATAGCATTTAATTGAATTGAGTTAAGTTATATTAATTTCAATTAAATTAACGTCAATAAAACTAAATTATAGAACATTACATCATTCTAATTTATATTTAAATAGACTAAATAAATTAAAATCAATTTAAATTAATATTGCCTACTCTATTATTTTTTTGCACACTTTAATTACAATGTAGTTAATTGAAATGTCAATATGTTCATATGTGTCATTCATATAAAATTATTAATTGTCTCTAACTAATTTCTAAGTCTCTAACTAAATTCTAAGTCTCTAACTAAATTCTAAGTCTCTAATCATTCTCTTACATAAGTCACTAATATTTTTCTAACCTACTAACAATTATCTAAGTCACTAATAACTATCATATATTTATTGCTGTTAATAAAAAACATAAACAAAAAACATAAACAAAAAACGTAAACAAAAAATTGGGACTTACATGAGAGAGACAAAGCTTCACTGTGCAAAACGCTCCAGAAGAAATGTAGAGAGAAGTTGGAGGAAGGTTTAGAGAGAGGATGTGAAGGAAGAAATGAGGAAAAAATGGAAAATGAGCTATTTATAGACCAGGGAGGTCACGCCCCTGTTGGGCGTGTGTCTCTTCTGGTCACACCCATCTTAGGCGTGTTTGCCCAGCAGGTCACGCCCCACATGGACGTGTCTCTCTCCAGTGCAACACGCCCCACGTGGACGTGTTTGATTGCTATATTTTCGTAATTTTTTTCAAAATGACTACTTTTTCGTAATTTTTTATTAAAAAAGAAATAAATTAATTTTTTTGCCGCTAATTATTATTTTTAGTCTCTCCAACTTGATTCTTTGATATCACCGAACCGTGCACATAAATTTTTAGACAAGCACAATAGGATTAATGTGTATTTTAGGGACCTGATAGCATAAGACCTGATTGTATAAGACCTGATAGTATAAGACCTGATTGTATTAGACCTAATTAAATTTTAATATTATCCAGCATTTGGTGTGGTATTGTATAAGATAATATCCTCCAATATTTTAAAAATTAATATATTAAAAAAATTATTTTAATATATTAATATTGAAATGATATATTAGTTCTTGAGAATTGTACTTGTAAGCAATATTAATACATCAATCCCTTATCAGGCCTAATCTCACCCCCCTTTATGTCTGATTAAATCAATGGCGGACCCAGTACATTTTATCTATGTCTGCAAGTTTATTGTGGGGGATTTGCCCTTGAAAATCTGTTTTTGAAGAAAGTTTTAAATACATTAAAATAAAAATAAAAATTATGGTCAAGTGCAAACAACCAAATTTAGTAGCAACGAAATGACAGTGTGCAACAACTGTAGAAAATAAAATTTCATATACATGATCTTGGAATCCTCTATTTCTTGCAAAAAAAATTGTTCTTTATCCAAGCGTTCAACACAACAATCCTAGAGATCTAAAAGTAACAAAGCAAACCCTAAATCCAGATAATTTAACTTAGAACTCTAAACACTGAAGTGGGTTGCTGCTAAAAATCAAGAAAAGATCAAACACGGGAAGGAAGAAAGGAAAAAGACGGCGAAACAAAAAAGAGGGAGAAAAAAGTGGAAGTAGTTTATATCACTTAGTAACAAAAGTCATTGGAACTAATGGCAACCCATCTCTCTGTTCCTAAAAGTGAATCATTAAGCTCACTGAGACAAAACTACTAGCAGCAAAAACAACCCTGTAATGATAAATAAATAAAGCACTTGCAGACACTTGCTACTGAATAGGTCCGCCACTGGATTAAATTATACATTATTTTGATGTATTAAGAGGTTATGTTGTATAAACTTATATTATACTATGATCACACCAAATAACTGAAAATATCATAACGTATAGTATAAGCTTATACTATCAAGTTTTATACATCACACCAAACAGGTACTTAGTATGTATATTTTTGTGGTTTCGAGTTTTAAAGTCCATGTGATTGTTTACTTGACAACAGTTAATGAAAATATCCTAAATTTTAACCACACTGCAGATTCGGTTCTTATATATAGTCCATTATTACATATATGAACAAGTTATAGAAGGCTATGACTTAAACTTATTTTTACCTACTTTAACTTAGTTTTTTAATAAATAAGTTAAGATTGGACTTTAAAATGATATATTTATAAGAGTAAGCCAAAACTTAAACTAAAAAAAAAAATCTATTTAACTTATTGCGCCCTTTCTTGTTTATTTATTATTTAAATATATAAGTAATAGTTTATAATACTAGTATAATTTATTAATTATGATTATGATAACATATTAATTTTATGAGAAATATAATATTTACTAAAGGATTATATCAATTTGAAATTTAAAAACTGAGTATAATGGAATAAGCTTTTAAAAGCTTTTAAACTAGGCCATATTATTACTTTTCAAAAAGGATAATTAGACAAAGTCTTAAAAAATAGATTACAATAAGTAATAGGTCAAGTTCAACCTTACATTTTACAAAATAGGGCTAGATTTATATAAACAAAATCTATCCTTACCCACTACTAGAAAAGTTATTATTTTCGACGGAAAAAAACTCCGTGGAAATTACTCACAAAATTTTCGACAGAATTCATTTATCGTTGAATTTTTATACGGAAAATAGATTCCGTCGAAATGTTTTCGACGGAAAATGGATTCCGTCGAATATTTTTGACGGGATTTGAATTCCGTAGAAAAAGGATGAATAAAATAAATGCAAAAGAAATTAATTTTGTGTAGTTTTTCGACGGACAAAGAATTCCGTCGAAGATTTTTGACGGAAAAATAATTCCGTCGAAGATTTTTGACGGAAAACTAATTCCGTCGAAAACGGGTTAATAAAATAAATGGAAAAGAAATTTATTTTGTGAAGTTTTTTACGGAAAAATAATTCCGTCAAAAACGGGTGAATAAAATAAATGCAAAAGAAATTAATTTTGTCAAGTTTTTCGACGGACAAAGAATTCCGTCGAAGATTTTTGACGGAAAAATAATTCCGTCGAAGATTTTTGACGGAAAACTAATTCCGTCGAAAACGGGTTAATAAAATAAATGGAAAAGAAATTTATTTTGTGAAGTTTTTTACGGAAAAATAATTCCGTCAAAAACGGGTGAATAAAATAAATGCAAAAGAAATTAATTTTGTCAAGTTTTTCGACGAAAAAATAATTCCGTCGAAGATTTTTGACGGAAAACTAATTCCGTCGAAAATGGGTGAATAAAATAAATGGAAAAGAAATTGATTTTGTGAAGGTTTTCGACGGAAAATAGATTCCGTCGAAAACGGATGAATAAAATAAATGGAAAAGAAATTGATTTTGTGAAAGTTTTCGACGGAAAAATAATTCCGTCGAAGATTTTTGACGAAAAATGAATTCCGTCGAAAACGGATGAACAAAATAAATGGAAAAGAAATTCATTTTGTGAAGTTTTTCGACGGAAAATTGATTCCGTCGAAAACGGATGAATAAAATAAATGGAAAAGAAATTGATTTTGTGAAAGTTTTCGACGGAAAAATAATTCCGTCGAAGTTCTTTGACGGAAAAGGAATTCCGTCGAAAACGGATGAATAAAATAAATGGAAAAAAAAATTGATTATGTGAAATTTTTCGACTGAAAAATAATTCTGTCGAAGATTTATGACGGAAAACAAATTCCGTTGAAAATGGGTGAATAAAATAAATGGAAAAGAAATTGATTTTGTGAAGGTTTTCGACGGAAAATGGATTCCGTCAAAAACGGATGAATAAAATAAATGAAAAAGAAATTCATTTTGTGAAGTTTTTCGACGGAAAAATAATCTCGTCGAAGATTTTTGACGGAAATTGAATTCCGTCGAAAACGGATGAATAAAATAAATGTAAAAGAAATTCATTTTGTGAAGTTTTTCGACGGAAAATTGATTCCGTCGAAGATTTTTGACGGAAAACAAATTCCGTCGAAAACAGATGAATAAAATAAATGGAAAAGAAATTGATTTTGTGAAAGTTTTCGACGGAAAAATAATTCTGTCGAAGATTTATGACGGTAAACAAATTCCGTTGAAAATGGGTGAATAAAATAAATGGAAAAGAAATTGATTTTGTGAAGGTTTTCGACGAAAAATGGATTCCGTCGAAAACGGACGAAAAAAATAAATGAAAAAGAAATTAATTTTGTGAAGTTTTTCGACGCAAAAATAATTTCGTCGAAGATTTTTGACGGAAAATGAATCCGTCGAAAACGGATGAATAAAATAAATGGAAAAGAATTTCATTTTGTGAAGTTTTTCGACGAAAAATTGATTCCGTCGAAGATTTTCGACGGAAAATGAATTCCGTAAAAAATGGATGAATAAAATAAATGAAAAAAAATTGATTTTGTGAAAGTTTTCGACGGACACGAGAGTCATGGAGTTCATGGAAAGAGTTTTTGTGGTGCATTCTGGATTTTACAGGACACGAGAGTCATGAAGTTCATGTTTGAAATTTAACTTTTGTGTTAATTTGCAGCTGACTGGTAATTACTGCATTTAAGGTACGTATATGTAATTGAATCATTGTTATACAAGTTTTGGTATTGCTAGGTTCATCCATACACTAAATCCTTGCATATAGCCATCGTTGAAATAATTCCTTATATGATATTTATATTTGAAGCTTTTCTTAGCATTTTTAACTACTTTGATACGGAGCACATGATTAGGCCCTACCACCTCATCATTTTTTAATAAATTGAAATACACTACCAACAATTTTTTACAAAAAATTTACTCTTATTAGGAATATAACATTTCAAAGTTAATCCAAGGGCACAACTCTTAAACCTATGGATTGCACAAAATAACCTCAACACAAGCAGGGGCTTCACTCCTTTGCTGATAATCATTGATTATTCTCTTGCAGCACATTTAACTCTATGGCAGGATCAGATGATAGGATTTGGATGTACAACCGCATAAATGGTTCAAGGTCAATCACTTTACAATTCCAGCATGGCATTGAGAGGTTCATACAGTTTGCTATAGAACATAGCACCAACTCAATGACTGAGTTCCGTTGTCCTTGTAAAAAGTGCAAGTGTGTGAAATTCCTTAATGCAGACACATTGAGGGTGCATTTGTGTAAGTACGGCTTCATGCCTGATTATTGTTGCTGGTCGAGCCATGGAGAAACTCCGCCAAATTCCCCCCCAGTGGTTGACAGACACTCATATTATGGTGGAAGTGGTAATCGAGATAACTATGAACAATATGAGCAATTGGTCATAGATGTTGCAGGTCCACATATTGGCACGCACCTACAGGGTGACACAGATGAAATTCAACAGTTAATGCATGAAGATCCTAATCCGGAAGCACAACAATTTTTCAACATGCTTCAAGCTTCCCAACGTCCATTGTGGGATGGTTGTGAGACACACACTACCTTATCTACTTGTCTAACAGCCCTAAGCTTGAAGACAAATTATCAAATGACTGAGGGGTGCTTCAATCAATGGATGAAGTTTGTTGGAGATGTCTTGCCAAAAGGGCATTCGCTGCTAAAAGATTTTTATAATGCAAAAAAATCGGTGAAGAATCTCGGTCTTAAAGAAGAGAAGATACATTGTTGCCCTACTGGATGCATGTTGTTCTATAAAGAACATTCTGAACTCAATACTTGCGAAATTTGTGGGGAAAATCAATATAAATATGTAACAAAAAATGGAAAGGTGAAAACTTCACCATTAAAGAAAATGTGGTACTTTCCCCTGGTACCTAGGCTTCAAAGATTATACTCTTCAGTGCAGACAACTTGTCAGATGAGATGGCATCGAGAGCATGAAAGAAATACTGATTCGTTGACACATCCATCAGATGCCGAAGCATGGTTGCACTTTGATGAAAAACATAATGATTTTGCTCAGGAACCCCGTAATGTCCGACTTGGCTTATGTTCAGATGGGTTTGCTCCTTTTGATCAGACAGGGAGGACATATTCTTGCTGGCCAGTTATTATTACTCCATATAATCTACCACCATGGATGTGCATGCGGAGAGAGTTCTTGTCCTTGTCATGTATTATCCCTGGGCCTTCAAACCCAAAGCGTAACATTGATGTGTATCTGAGACCTCTGATAGATGAATTGAAAATGCTATGGACTGATGGGGTCCTAACATATGATGTTTCATTGAAGCAGAATTTCGTGATGCGGGCTGCTTTGATGTGGACAATTAATGAATTTCCTGCGTATGGTATGTTGTCTGGTTGGCAGACAATGGGGAAGCTTGCATGTCCTATTTGTATGGAACAATGTAAAGGGTTCAGGTTGCAACATAGTCGTAAAGTATCATGGTTTGACTGTCACCTTCCTGCCATTGAATCATCCTTACAGGAAAAATAAGCATGCGTTCATAAATGGCAGGGAAGAAATATCAAATATACTACAAAGGCTTAGCGGGGAAGAAGAATGGCTAAGAGTGAGATACAGGTCGACTGCAGAGGAAGTTCCAGTCTTTGTTGAAGATCAGGAATATGGGCAATATCACCATTGGACAAAGCGAGCTATATTTTGGGAATTGCCTTATTGGAAAGATCAATTATTGAGACACAATCTTGATGTCATGCATATTGAGCGAAATGTGTTTATGAATATACTGAACACAGTGATGGACACAAAGGGCAAAACAAAAGATACCAACAATTCAAGGAAGGACCTTCAGATCCACTGCAAGCGACCTCTCCTACATTTAGTGGTTCATCCAAATGGAAAGGTTAGTAAGCCCAAAGCTAATTACACCTTCAATAAAGAGCGACGAATTGAGTTACTACAGTGGGTGAAAGATCTTAAATTCCCCGATGGCTATGCATCCAAGATGTCCCGATGTGTTAATATGAGAGAGGCAAAGTTATTTGGGATTAAGAGTCACGATTGTCATATCTTCTTCCAGAGATTGCTACCATGGGCATTCAAAGCATTACCTAAGCCTATTTGGAATGCACTGATTGAGTTAGGAGTCTATCTTAAGGACATATGTGCATCTCAATTGAGTGTGACAAAATATCAAGAGATGGAATTGAATGTCCCAATAATGATATGCAAGTTGGAGATGTTTTTTCCGCCTAGTTTCTTTGACTCAATGGAGCATTTGCCAATACATTTGGCATATAAAGCTAG
>NW_026896381.1:0-22341 GCF_033153095.1 Gastrolobium bilobum | reverse complement strand
ATGTGTGTGTGTGTGTACCTTCGGCTTCAGTTACATATACTAGTTATTAGCCTAAAGAATGGCTAAGGTAAACATGATTGAAATAAAAAGAAGAAGAAGAAGAAAAAGATGAAGAACGCTTCAGAGAAAATACTTTGATCCTCAATTTTGAAAATTACAGAATGCATCCAATGTTTCCTACTCTGCCGTCATATACCCTTACTCAAAGCGGCTTAGGGTTCAGTTCTGACCGAGCCATATGTCTAAAATACGGAATAAAATAAATAAAATAAAAACTTCAGCAAAACATGTACAGACTTGGCACAAGAAATAGACTAGCTTTCAATCCAAATTGGCTTCGAGCTCTTCATAAGAATTGTAGCCCTCTGTGTTATCTGAAAAACCTAACAAGAACGGAGTCAATCCGACAACTTGTGGACCAAGATATGGCCAAAATACAGAAGTAACGTAAAGCTGAAAAAATCTGACGAAAATAAATTAAACCCAATCAAAAACTAAAAATGTAAATAAACTCAAAACATCATTATTTTATTCAAATAAATTCTAAAAATACTAATCAAGAGTAACAAATAAGTGTAATAAAATATGAGTTATCAAATTCCCCCACACTTATCTTTTTGCACTCCTGGGCAAAAACTAGAATAAAAAAGAAAGCAAAGAAATAAGAAAAGAGTGAAGATCAACCTATCCTTCCTAATAATTAGCAAGTATACAAAAGATAACAAAAATCACAAGTCTTGAACAGATAAAACAACCAGGACAAAAATTCCTTAATCTCAAATCACAAGACGTGCTGATTTCAACTGCAACTGCTAACTACACAAAAATGGTTCCTCACAGGATGCCCTCAATTTTCTCTCAAGTGTATCAGTTAATTCAGTATATCACTCAAATCAACTCCAGAAAATCATTCTACCATAGGCTTGCTCAAATTCTACTTCTCCACTGCTAATAACACATGCATGCACAAATCAAGAGGGCTTTATGCAGGGTTGTAATGGGGGTGAGGTAAAGGTACGGATGAATATGGAAGAGAAAGCTAAACACCCCAGAATTTTACAAAGAGCAAAAGTTAAGAACTAAACTAAGAACATAAAACAAAGATACTGAAAAGATAAACACTTTTTTTTCTTGTTTTTTTTCTTGTTTTTTTTTGTTTTGTTTTTTTGTTTTGAAGTAAAACCACATAAGTACAACCACATATGTCACCCCCCACACTTAAACTTTTGTCCGTCTCGGGAAAACCCCCACACTTAAACACAACATCACAATGAAACCAATGCTCAGTAAAACTCCAAGGTATGGAATTAATTGGTTTTTCACTTAGGCTGGTAATGCGGCTTAAGAAATAACGGATATAAAGGCTCAAAAGGGCTCACCAAGGGATAATAATATAAGGGATGGCTATCTAGCTAAAGTGGGTAAAGAAAGAAAGAATGCCTCAATCATATTCATGCATGCAAGTGAAAAATGCAGTTTCAAAAAGAATCAGAGCAAGTTCTAGAGGACAACAATCAAGAGCAGAATCACACAAGAAAGAAAAACTGGCCTACAGATTAAGACCATGTCTACAGGCTCAAAAACCTCACAAGGGTATACCAAATCATGCAATCAGCAGCACAGTATCAAGCAGCAAGTAATGCAATCCAAGAATCAAGAACTAAGCCTAAGCAGAAATTTCTATCAAACCCTGTGATTTAAGTCTACTCCATGTAACACTCAATAATAACCAGAAAGAAAAGGAAAATCTACCTATGAAAATCAAAGACTGAAATAAAGAAAGGAAAAGAAAAATGCAAATAACAGAAAGAAAAGAAAAAGAGGGAAGAAGACTCCCTGAACTCCCTAAGGAGGATAAGTAGCATCAATGAGCAGAGCCTCTGTCTCCACAGGTTGCTTCTGGGGTCCTTCATTAACAACTTTGAGGTGATGGCAAATCATTGTGCAAGTCTTCCCCATCTGCTTATCACGCAACTTTGGGGGCTTTCTTTTCTGTGTGTATTTCTTCTTCTCTTGATCCTTTCTTCCAACCTTATGCAAACTTTTCTGCATACTAAAAATAGAGGAAGAACTTTTTGGTACCCATTTCATCTTGGGTCCATGAGAGTTAGGATCAAAATCATTACCAGAATGGGGAGTCTTGCATAACTTCACATTTAGTACACATTCAGAATTAACATTAATAGGCAAGTCATAATCCACAGGTAATGCACAATCACTAATCAATTCAAAATCAACCTTATCAGCCACATCATGAATCACTTTTATGCATGAAACTGAATGATCAACCTGAACCTTAGAATGCTTCATGGAATCAAATATACTAAAATGTAAAATGCTATCACCAAATTCCATGGATAGAGTACCAGAATGAACATCTATCTTTGTTCTAGCTGTTCTCATGAAAGGCCTACCAAGTATAATTGGTGATCTATTAGTAGCAGTCTCACTCTCCATTTCTAAAATGTAGAAGTCAGCAGGAAAAATCAGATTATTAACTCTGACCAATACATCCTCAATCAAACCAGATGGGTGAATACTACTCCTGTTAGCTAATGTAACCACAATACTAGTAGCACGCAAAGGACCAAGACCAAGAGACTTATATACAGATTCAGGCATGACATTAATGGAAGCCCCTAAGTCTAGCATGCAATCATGAAAAACAGAATTGCCAATTACACAAGGAATAGTAAATGTCCCTGGATCTTGACATTTTTTAGGCATAGGCTGGATGAGTGCTGATACATTCTGACTCAGGTTAACTTGCTCATCTCCTTTCAGTCTTCTCTTGTTGGTGCACAGCTCCTTTAGAAACTTGGCATATCTCGGAATCTGCTGTATTGCATCCAGAAGAGGGATGTTCACCTCAACTTTTCGGAAGGTGTCAAGTATCTCTTTATCTCGAGCCTTTGCTGATTGCTTCTTGGACTGAGTGGCTCTCTGAGGGAAAGGCAGAGGGATATGGACATCAGATGTATCAGTGCTCTGCTTCTTGGAGCTAGTGTCACCTCCCTTAGATGACTCAACAGCAGCTTGGTTTGGCTCCTCCATTTGCTTTCCAGACCGCAGAGCAATAGCACTCACATTTCCGCTTCCTTTTGGATTTGGAACTGTTTGGGATGGAAGGGAGCTGCTGGAAGATCGGGCCTGGTTCATTGATGTCGCCAATTGCCCGATCTGTGTCTGCAAATTCTGGATTGTGGATTCTGTCCTCTGTTGAAACTCCAGATTGTTGGTGGCCATCTGTTTCATTAAGTCCTCCAACGAAGGACCACTAACACTGTTTTGCTGCTGCACTAGTGGTTGTTGTTGTAACTGTTGAGGAGCAGGTTGCTGGAAGTTTTGTCTCTGCTGTGGAATGAACTGCTGCTTCTGTTGGTATGGAAAATTTTGTTGACTCTGCTGATATGGAACATTTTGCTGATTCTGGTTCCATTTGAGGTTGGGATGATTCTTCCAGCCAGGATTGTAAGTGTTGGAGAATGGATTACTCTGCTGCTGCTGGAACTGTGGTTTCCCAGGAAAGACTGCAGCTACTGACTGGTCTGCAGGAATGGAGCCCTCTTGTAGAGAAGGGCAAGCATCAGTGGAGTGAAAATGATCACTGCATATGCCACATGGATTGCCGAACTGTGGAACAGAAGTCTGGACTGTCTGGGTAACTGCCAACTGTCTCACCATGGTTGCCAATTCATCAAGTCTATTTTCAATTTGCTGATTGTCAGCACTTGATGCCACTGCTGAAGGCTGGGTCGGAGTTTCTTGCACCTGGTACACAACACTGCTATTGGCTCTCGTTCCAAACTGTTGAGCATTTGCAGCCATGTTTGAGATCAACGCCTTAGCTTCATTGGGTGTTTTGTTAACAAGAACTCCTCCACTGGCAGCATCAATCAGGTTCCTATCAAATTATTTTTTTAATTAGGGTTCAGAAAATTTGCAGTAAAGTGGAAACCCTAAGTCGTCTCTCAAGGAAATTGTTTTGGTTAAAATCGCTTATGAGAACAGAAAATTAAAAGGGGGGTTTTGGATTTTGATTCAATAATTAAAAAGGCAGAATATAAATTTGGAATAAAAATTCGTAATTAAAAATAACCAACCTAAGGTTTGGGTTCCATGGACGTCTTTCCTCGGATAAGAAGATATCAGAATCGTGATTGATTTGTCAATCGGATCAGAATCCTTATTTCCAATTGACAACCCTCTCTAAGCGATCGCTTAGCATTTGATCAAAGACGATGTTTCTACTCATACAATCGCAGAGTATCAGCCCGCTTGATTTAAGGTCATAGGGTCAATCAACCTAATCATCAAATCTGATGATTAATCCCTTTCCATAATCGCAATCGCGAACCTCAAATTGAATATCCACGATCGCACGATATCAATCTGAGTTGGGAAGGGAAACAAAACTGATTTGAAATAAACGCAGATCCTCAAGAGTAATCCATGGAATCCATTACCCTTAGGTTGATTAAAAGGTTCTTAGCCTCGCATGGCTAAGGTAAACATGATTGAAATAAAAAGAAGAAGAAGAAAAAGATGAAGAACGCTTCAGAGAAAATACTTTGATCCTCAATTTTGAAAATTACAAATGCAAATGTTTCCTACTCTGCCGTCATATACCCTTACTCAAAGCGGCTTAAGGCAAAGTAAATCCAATCCGAATTGGGCTTCTAATAAGAATTGTAATCTGTGTTATCTGTTAAGTATTCCGAATTACCAATATATGGCCAAAATATAGAAGTAACGTAAAGCTGAAAAATTCTGACGAAAATAAATTAAACCCAATCAAAAACTAAAAATGTAAATAAACTCAAAACATCATTATTTTATTCAAATAAAATCTAAAAATACTAATCAAGAGTAACAAATAAGTGTAATAAAATATGAGTTATCAAGACCCCAGAAGCAACTCGTGGAAGAAGAAGGCTCTGCTCACTGGATCTTCAGGAAACAATTTAGACCTATTTTCTTTACTTTCATTGTATTTGAATTTTTAATTTTAATTTTTAGGGTCGATAAGTAGATTATTCTGTTCTTTCTGATACTTGTTGAATTATACATAGTTTGAATTAGACTTGATACTTGTGATGGACCACTCTGGTTAGGCTAAGTTCTTAACTCTTGGATTACTTGACTTGGTAATTGATTTTATGATGCTGATATGTGATTGGTATATCCTTTGGTGAAATTTGGGGCTATATGAAAATCCTATCATCTGCCATTCTTTCTTTTTGTGTGCTTATGCTCTTGATTGTTGTTCTCTAGAACTTGCTCTTGTTCTTTTTGAAATTATATTTTTCATTTGCATGCATAGATATGATTGAAGCCTTCTTTCTTTTATTTTTTTCCCTTTAGCCAAATATCTATCCCCGATTCCCTTTGGTTAGCCCCTTTGTGCCTTTATATCCTCTTTTTCTTAGCCACATCACTATCCGAAGTGAAAAACCAATTAATTCCACACCTTGAAAATTTACTGAGCATTGGTTTCACTGTAGTTTTGTGTTTAAGTGTGGGGGATTTTCCTTAATACGTGCAACACTATAAGTGTGGGGGAGGAGCATTCATTTAATATGTTATTTTACAAAAAAGAAAAAAAAAAAAGAAAAAAGCAAAGCAAAAAAAATGAAAAAGTCAAAAAGAAAAAGAAAATTTTAGTTCTCATCTTTGTGTTGTGTTTTTCTTGCTTTATTTTTCTGTTTTTATTTTAGTTATATTTCGTTAGTAAAGTTTTTATTTAGCTAATGCTCTTTTAAATTTCTGGGTGATTAACCTCTCTTTTCCATACTCATCAATAAAGTCCTCTTGATTTATGCATGCATTTGTTTTTAGTAGTGGAGAAGTAGAACTTGAGCAAGCCTATTGTTGGGTCAAAAGCTTGTTGGAAAAATATATTATGATGAAGGACGTTTAATTCATTAAGAGAAAACACATTTATTCTCTTAACTTCAACCCAAGTGCGCAAGTGCACGTATCAAGTAATAAATGGGACTATTTGTGCCCAGATTGTCGTTCCCACGAGGATAGTACTCTAATTAATGCCTTAAACTATTTTAAAAAGAATAAAAATGAAAAGAAAAGTTAGTTATTGACCTATTTGGTCAAACGTTCCCTACTGTCTTGACAATGTTCCACAAGAACAGTAGGTTCAATATGACAACAAACAGCTCTTCGCTTCGTTATGTATGATATGCTTCTTGTTGAGAGAAGGAACAACAACATTCATAAGATTTTTATAGATACAAGATTGAATAAAGGAAAAATAACAATAGTAATAACAGTAATTAAGAGACAACAATGTGGATGGTTTTAAAATAGTTTTAACACAAGGAACAGATCCACTGCTCCATTCTTAAATAGCTATTTTCTCTACTCTAGACTTGACACTTTTGTATTTGTTCCAGTCTCTTCACTGCCAACTATGATTCCTCAGCTCATGGACTAAATGGCTCACAAGTTTTCATATTCCTATGGCTCCCTTGACTCCAACAGATACTTAGCATATGACCTTTAAATGAACGAGGTGGTCCCTTATTCCTAAGGCAACCAGCAGTGTTCTTTCCACAAGACTTCCTTCCCCCTCTGGGTAAGCTGTCTGAAATCCCTTCCTTATGGAAGTTCTTTTCTCAGTATGTGTTCAATTTCCATTGATACACAATGAATATAGCTCACTTAACCGGAGAAACACAAAAACTTCCGTATGAGAGTTTTGAAAATAATTCTTTAAGAACTTTACAGTTTTTCCGTTTCACAGATAGTTTAGCCCATAGCTACTACTTTAAACATAATTATTCTGAGCTGAAATCCCATAGACCTGAGATTCAGTCCAGAGATAACAAGTGGAAAGGAGAAAAATAACACTTATATTTAACTGGAAATAAATTAGGTTACAATAAAATGGAAAGTGGAGAATATGGTTGTTGCTCGTGAGGAGTCTCAAATGGGTGATACAAAATATACAAGAAGTGTTGTCACTTAACTAAAGCTAAAACTATACAAAATAAACTAAGTGATCTCTTCTTAAGGAATTGTATCCCTCTGTGTTATCTGAAAAACCCAACAAGAACGGAGTCAATCCGACAACTGTGGACCAAGATATGGCCAAAATACAGAAGTAACGTAAAGCTGAAAAATTCTGACGAAAATAAATTAAACCCAATCAAAAACTAAAAATGTAAATAAACTCAAAACATCATTATTTTATTCAAATAAATTCTAAAAATACTAATCAAGAGTAACAAATAAGTGTAATAAAATATGAGTTATCAAATTCCCCCACACTTATCTTTTTGCACTCCTGGGCAAAAACTAGAATAGAAAAAGAAAGCAAAGAAATAAGAAAAGAGTGAAGATCAACCTATCCTTCCTAATAATTAGCAAGTATACAAAAGATAACAAAAATCACAAGTCTTGAACAGATAAAACAACCAGGACAAAAATTCCTTAATCTCAAATCACAAGACGTGCTGATTTCAACTGCAACTGCTAACTACACAAAAATGGTTCCTCACAGGATGCCCTCAATTTTCTCTCAAGTGTATCAGTTAATTCAGTATATCACTCAAATCAACTCCAGAAAATCATTCTACCATAGGCTTGCTCAAATTCTACTTCTCCACTGCTAATAACACATGCATGCACAAATCAAGAGGGCTTTATGCAGGGTTGTAATGGGGTGAGGTAAAGGTACGGATGAATATGGAAGAGAAAGCTAAACACCCCAGAATTTTACAAAGAGCAAAAGTTAAGAACTAAACTAAGAACATAAAACAAAGATACTGAAAAGATAAACACTTTTTTTTTTCTTGTTTTTTTTCTTGTTTTTTTTTGTGTTTTTTGTTTTTTTGTTTTGAAGTAAAACCACATAAGTACAACCACATATGTCACCCCCCACACTTAAACTTTTGTCCGTCTCGGGCAAACCCCCACACTTAAACACAACATCACAATGAAACCAATGCTCAGTAAAACTCCAAGGTATGGAATTAATTGGTTTTTCACTTAGGCTGGTAATGCGGCTTAAGAAATAACGGATATAAAGGCTCAAAAGGGCTCACCAAGGGATAATAATATAAGGGATGGCTATCTAGCTAAAGTGGGTAAAGAAAGAAAGAATGCCTCAATCATATTCATGCATGCAAGTGAAAAATGCAGTTTCAAAAAGAATCAGAGCAAGTTCTAGAGGACAACAATCAAGAGCAGAATCACACAAGAAAGAAAAACTGGCCTACAGATTAAGACCATGTCTACAGGCTCAAAAACCTCACAAGGGTATACCAAATCATGCAATCAGCAGCACAGTATCAAGCAGCAAGTAATGCAATCCAAGAATCAAGAACTAAGCCTAAGCAGAAATTTCTATCAAACCCTGTGATTTAAGTCTACTCCATGTAACACTCAATAATAACCAGAAAGAAAAGGAAAATCTACCTATGAAAATCAAAGACTGAAATAAAGAAAGGAAAAGAAAAATGCAAATAACAGAAAGAAAAGAAAAAGAGGGAAGAAGACTCCCTGAACTCCCTAAGGAGGATAAGTAGCATCAATGAGCAGAGCCTCTGTCTCCACAGGTTGCTTCTGGGGTCCTTCATTAACAACTTTGAGGTGATGGCAAATCATTGTGCAAGTCTTCCCCATCTGCTTATCACGCAACTTTGGGGGCTTTCTTTTCTGTGTGTATTTCTTCTTCTCTTGATCCTTTCTTCCAACCTTATGCAAACTTTTCTGCATACTAAAAATAGAGGAAGAACTTTTTGGTACCCATTTCATCTTGGGTCCATGAGAGTTAGGATCAAAATCATTACCAGAATGGGGAGTCTTGCATAACTTCGCATTTAGTACACATTCAGAATTAACATTAATAGGCAAGTCATAATCCACAGGTAATGCACAATCACTAATCAATTCAAAATCAACCTTATCAGCCACATCATGAATCACTTTTATGCATGAAACTGAATGATCAACCTGAACCTTAGAATGCTTCATGGAATCAAATATACTAAAATGTAAAATGCTATCACCAAATTCCATGGATAGAGTACCAGAATGAACATCTATCTTTGTTCTAGCTGTTCTCATGAAAGGCCTACCAAGTATAATTGGTGATCTATTAGTAGCAGTCTCACTCTCCATTTCTAAAATGTAGAAGTCAGCAGGAAAAATCAGATTATTAACTCTGACCAATACATCCTCAATCAAACCAGATGGGTGAATACTACTCCTGTTAGCTAATGTAACCACAATACTAGTAGCACGCAAAGGACCAAGTCCAAGAGACTTATATACAGATTCAGGCATGACATTAATGGAAGCCCCTAAGTCTAGCATGCAATCATGAAAAACAGAATTGCCAATTACACAAGGAATAGTAAATGTCCCTGGATCTTGACATTTTTTAGGCATAGGCTGGATGAGTGCTGATACATTCTGACTCAGGTTAACTTGCTCATCTCCTTTCAGTCTTCTCTTGTTGGTGCACAGCTCCTTTAGAAACTTGGCATATCTCGGAATCTGCTGTATTGCATCCAGAAGAGGGATGTTCACCTCAACTTTTCGGAAGGTGTCAAGTATCTCTTTATCTCGAGCCTTTGCTGATTGCTTCTTGGACTGAGTGGCTCTCTGAGGGAAAGGCAGAGGGATATGGACATCAGATGTATCAGTGCTCTGCTTCTTGGAGCTAGTGTCACCTCCCTTAGATGACTCAACAGCAGCTTGGTTTGGCTCCTCCATTTGCTTTCCAGACCGCAGAGCAATAGCACTCACATTTCCGCTTCCTTTTGGATTTGGAACTGTTTGGGATGGAAGGGAGCTGCTGGAAGATCGGGCCTGGTTCATTGATGTCGCCAATTGCCCGATCTGTGTCTGCAAATTCTGGATTGTGGATTCTGTCCTCTGTTGAAACTCCAGATTGTTGGTGGCCATCTGTTTCATTAAGTCCTCCAACGAAGGACCACTGACACTGTTTTGCTGCTGCACTAGTGGTTGTTGTTGTAACTGTTGAGGAGCAGGTTGCTGGAAGTTTTGTCTCTGCTGTGGAATGAACTGCTGCTTCTGTTGGTATGGAAAATTTTGTTGACTCTGCTGATATGGAACATTTTGCTGATTCTGGTTCCATTTGAGGTTGGGATGATTCTTCCAGCCAGGATTGTAAGTGTTGGAGAATGGATTACTCTGCTGCTGCTGGAACTGTGGTTTCCCAGGAAAGACTGCAGCTACTGACTGGTCTGCAGGAATGGAGCCCTCTTGTAGAGAAGGGCAAGCATCAGTGGAGTGAAAATGATCACTGCATATGCCACATGGATTGCCGAACTGTGGAACAGAAGTCTGGACTGTCTGGGTAACTGCCAACTGTCTCACCATGGTTGCCAATTCATCAAGTCTATTTTCAATTTGCTGATTGTCAGCACTTGATGCCACTGCTGAAGGCTGGGTCGGAGTTTCTTGCACCTGGTACACAACACTGCTATTGGCTCTCGTTCCAAACTGTTGAGCATTTGCAGCCATGTTTGAGATCAACGCCTTAGCTTCATTGGGTGTTTTGTTAACAAGAACTCCTCCACTGGCAGCATCAATCAGGTTCCTATCCATATGTAGCAATCCCTCATAGAAGTAGACAATCAGCAATTGCTCCGGAATCTGGTGATGTGGACAACTTGCACAAAGTCTTTTAAACCGCTCCCAGTACTCATGCAAGTTTTCCTCATTTGCTTGTTTTATGCCACTTATCTCCTTTCTGATTGAAGTGGCTCTTGAGGACGGAAAAAACTTCTCCAAAAACAATCTGGCCATGTCATTCCAAGTTTCGATAGATGAAGGCTGAAGGTAGTACAGCCAATCCTTAGCTCCTCCATCGAGGGAAAAAGGAAAGGCTCTCAGTTTGACCTGCTCCTCATCAACTCCTTGCGGTTTCATTGTGTTGCAGACTACATGAAACTCTTTCAAATACTTATATGGATCTTCACCTGCAAGACCATGAAACTTGGGAAGCAAATGGATAAGACCAGACTTAAGTTTAAAACCAGTATCAAGATAACGAATGCAAAAAGACTGATACTTAACATCAGGTGCAGTCAATTGCCTTAAGCTTCTATTATCCATGTTTTTTTTATTGTGACCAAAACTTCCTAAATTATAACAAAACTTCCTAAATTATAAAAAAAATAAAAAAAAATAAAGAATTAGGAAAAATAAAATAAAAATAAAAAACAAATAAAAATAAAAATAAAATAAAATAAAATAAAAGGAAAGAAAGAGCAAAAAGAACCAAAATAAAAATAACAATAAAAATAAATTAAATTAAATTAAAATAAAATGAAAAAATAAAAATAAAAGGAAACTAAATCAAACAAAATCTAATCTAACTAATCAAAATCTAACAAAATCTAATCTACTGTTAATATTCACTAATTAGAATAAAAAATATATATAGAAACAGAAACAGAAAAAGAAAAATCAAAATGAAAATTGAAGAATTTTTTTTTTTTTTTAGAAAAAGAAACGAAAATTAAAGAAGAAGAAGATGATCAAGAATCAGAAAACGATTTAGACCGATGCAATTTCCCCGGCAACGGCGCCAAATTTGACACGAGCTGTCGAACTCGCGCAAATTAAAATTATTTTTTTAATTAGGGTTCAGAAAATTTGCAGTAAAGTGGAAACCCTAAGTCGTCTCTCAAGGAAATTGTTTTGGTTAAAATCGCTTATGAGAACAGAAAATTAAAAGGGGGGTTTTGGATTTTGATTCAATAATTAAAAAGGCAGAATATAAATTTGGAATAAAAATTCGTAATTAAAAATAACCAACCTAAGGTT
This sequence comes from Gastrolobium bilobum, assembly GCF_033153095.1. NCBI lineage: Eukaryota > Viridiplantae > Streptophyta > Magnoliopsida > Fabales > Fabaceae > Gastrolobium > Gastrolobium bilobum. Next base: position 10,521 of record NW_026896381.1, on the reverse strand, counting down.
TGGGTTCCATGGACGTCTTTCCTCGGATAAGAAGATATCAGAATCGTGATTGATTTGTCAATCGGATCAGAATCCTTATTTCCAATTGACAACCCTCTCTAAGCGATCGCTTAGCATTTGATCAAAGACGATGTTTCTACTCATACAATCGCAGAGTATCAGCCCGCTTGATTTAAGGTCATAGGGTCAATCAACCTAATCATCAAATCTGATGATTAATCCCTTTCCATAATCGCAATCGCGAACCTCAGATTGAATATCCACGATCGCACGATATCAATCTGAGTTGGGAAGGGAAACAAAACTGATTTGAAATAAACGCAGATCCTCAAGACTAATCCAAGGAATTCATTACCCTTAGGTTGATTAAAAGGTTCTTAGCCTCGCATGGCTAAGGTAAACATGATTGAAATAAAAAGAAGAAGAAGAAAAAGATGAAGAACGCTTCAGAGAAAATACTTTGATCCTCAATTTTGAAAATTACAGAATGCATCCAATGTTTCCTACTCTGCCGTCATATACCCTTACTCAAAGCGACTTAGGGTTCAGTTCTGACCGGCCCATATGTCTAAAATACGGAATAAAATAAATAAAATAAAATAAAACTTCAGCAAAACGTGTCCGACTTGGCGCAAGAAATAGACTAGCTTTCAATCCGAATTGGGCTTCGAGCTCTTCATAAGAATTGTAGCCCTCTGTGTTATCTGAAAAACCCAACAAGAACGGAGTCAATCCGACAACTGTGGACCAAGATATGGCCAAAATACAGAAGTAACGTAAAGCTGAAAAATTCTGACGAAAATAAATTAAACCCAATCAAAAACTAAAAATGTAAATAAACTCAAAACATCATTATTTTATTCAAATAAATTCTAAAAATACTAATCAAGAGTAACAAATAAGTGTAATAAAATATGAGTTATCAACCATCCAGACCTTGGAGGACATGTTGAGGGCTTGCACATTGGAGCAGGGCTCAGCATGGGATAGGTACCTGCCACTGGGTGAGTTTTCATACAACAACAGTTTTCATGCTAGCCTGGGCATGGCACCCTATGAGGCATTGTATGGTAGGAGGTGTCAGACTCCTAACTGTTGGTCTGAGGTTGAAGATAAGGAGTTATTTGGTTTAGACTTTGTCCAAGAGACCTCCCAACAGATCCAGATGATCAGGGAAATTTGAAGCAAGCTCAGAATCGCCAGAAGAGCTACTATGACAATAAGCATCGACCACTGGAGTTTAGTGAGAGTTCACCTATCACCGGTGTTGGTTGGGCCCTCAGAGTGAGGAAGCTTAGCCCGAGATTCATAGGGTCATACCAGATTCTTGGTAGGGTAGGGCCTGTTGCCTACCGGCTTGCCTTGCCTCCGAACTTGGCCAACATCCACAACGTGTTTCATGTGTCTCAGCTTCATAGGTATATAGCAGATCCTTCGCACGTGGTACACCTGATGATGTGGAAGTTCGGGAGAACTTAAAGACTCCCGTCGGATCACTCAAGATTCTTGATCGTGGCGAGAAGAAGCTTAGGAGCAAGATCATTCCTATGGTCAAGGTGCAATGGGACATGTATGTTTCTAATTTTACGGACAAAATTCTTAACAGGTGGGGTAAATGTAAGAACCCGCACCGTTAAATTAGGAATTTAAATGATTAATTATGAATTTAGAAAATAATTCCATAATTGACCTTAAATAAATATGGTAAGATAAGAATAATTATCACAAAGGCTCAAAAATATTGAAAGTCGTTTTTCAGACGAAAAGTGCAGATGTCGGTTCTGCTCCACGGTATAAGTGTGTACCGATGAAGTATCACGAAAAATTATAATAAGTATGTGAATATTCCTAGACTAATATTTAGGACTGGTATGTCAAGTTTGAAGTCAAAATAGTTAGAACTGGCGTCAGGACTGATATCGGCTACGTAAAAGCGCGTACCGGCAAAGTGCTGCGAAAATTATAATAAAAATATGAAAAATCCTCGAAAATGGCTAGGTTCAGAATCTAAAATTTGAGATTAAAATGATTAGCGGAGCCCTTAGTGCTATTACAGTGTGACTGAACTTAATACGATTATATAATGGAGGGCACAAGTTTCTAGGTCAGAAACTACACACTCCTACGTGCCTTTATTTCTGATATTGAGCTCTCCACCTTGCCACCTTCATCCTTCTTCAAGAAAAAATCCCAAGTAAACAACTTTCTTCACATTTTCTTCATCAAAACACCATGGCTTAGTGTGGGTTAGCTTCGTGAAGGAGAATAGTGTCTTATTATGAGTTGTCCAGCCTCTGAGTTGAGTGTGTGTGGGCTGACTCCACTATTTTGGGAGGTGTGAGCCATTTACTTGGCATTTGGAGCTTCAAGAAGCTACCTTTGAAGAGAAAGGACCTATCTTGAAGTTGTATTTTCGTGGCCTTGTTGTGTCTGAACTTTGGGACTGATTTGTGAGCTCCAAGAGTACCATTTGCTTCTGTTTTGAGCTTTGGGGTATGTCCTTGAACCTTGATCATGAGTTTTTTTTATAAAAGTTGAGTCTTGGCATGTAAAAGAAGATGAGTAGGTAACTAACATAAACACTGACCTTAAGGTGCCTAAAAATGCATGTTTGGACGTATATTAATGTTAAAAATGATGTCTTGGATGGATATCTTTGCGAAAATGCATAACTGTTTTCTTTCGCGAAATATCCAGATATGATATCCGGATATTGATATCCGAATATAGGGTTGGAGATATCCGGATATGGATATCCGGATATGGCCCCGTGAAATGTCCGGATATTCTGGGAATTGCGAGTTGGGTACTGTTATGTTCATACAGAATGGTATATTGGGTTTATGGACCCATGATTGGATAAGTTAAACCTCTGTAATAATTGAACTAAGTCAGAATCAATTGGATTAAGGGCTTATTGCTCTGGGAGAAGCCTAATGACATGAAACGAAAAATAAAACGTTGTCGTTGTGTCATGAACTTTTAGATTATAAATGTTGATATGATTGCTGGTCTAAACAGATTATGATTTCGCTGTTTTGGACCTTGGGCTAGTGTGGACTTTGGCTTGGATTGTTAGCTTGTGAGGTAAGCTTTCGTGTCCTCGGTTTTTCCCATTGTTGGTTCCACCATACCTCATGGAGGGATGGTTTATATGCATGATGTGTTTTCATGAAATGATTATTATTGAAATGCTATTGAGCTGTTAAGTGCAAGTGCCTTATGATATGTATGTGGTGTTCTACCTAAACGGTAAGACTGAGCACGTAGCGTCATACAAGATGGTGATTATGTGGGTGAGGTGCAAGCGGTGTTCCTTGTACTGTAGGTTGTAGACGTATGTAATCCCTACATTTTATTCTCTGGCCAGTAGGATTCTGACACACATAACATGATTATATGCTGCATTGCACAAATTTTGGAACTTATACTGTTTTATTGTTTTAGAACTTATATTGCACGTGTAAGTGAGCTTGGGGTGGAGAGATCCTTGAGGACCCCTTGTCTTACTGAGATTTCTTTTAGAGATCTCACCCCGTGTTGGGGCACATTTTCAGGTTCAGGTACCTCGGGGGTTGATACCTCTAGCGGCAGGAGGTCGGAGTTGAGTTGATTATGCATGTTGACTGCTGATATGCCTGCTTAGTGATTATCCTTTATTCTCAGTATCATGTTATTTGAGTTGAGACTTGGTGTGGCTTTGTTGCCTTATTTGGTGAGCATGGGGGTTGTCTATGCCATATTGTTTTGACTATGTTTATTTAGACTTGAGTTGTATAATGTAGCAGGATATTGTCCGGACTACGTTTTGTAGTTCCGTGATTAGATACACATCTATATATGAGGTTATTCAGTTAGTTATTTATTGCAATTTACATACATGCCATGTTTTGAAAAGGAATTAAGTAATCAACTTGGTTAATAATAATGACGTCATTAATTGAAAAGAAAAAGTTAGCTTCCGCATTTATTTAGTTGCGCCATTACCATTTGTATGATAATACACCGGGTGCACACGGGGTGTTACAGTAATCGATGAACAGTCGCATGCTCCCATCTTTCTTCTTGACAAAGATGATCGGTGCTCCCCATGGAGACACACTACGTCGGATGGAGTTCTTCGCGGAAAGATCCTCATTATGCTTCTTCAATTCCGCTAACTCAGGTGGATACATCCGGTATGGGGCTAATGAAGTAGGCCCCACATCAGGTAAAAGATCAATGGAGAACTCTATCTCCTGCTGTGACAGAAACTCAGGAATCTCCTCAGGAAACACCTCAAGAAATTCCCTTACCACAGGAATACCGGTAATATCCTCCTGTGTCCCGCTCACCAAATCTCCCAACATGACGAATAAATCTTTGGTGCTACTATTGCACCAAGATTCAGTGCATCCAACCAATGAGAGTATTACACATCATAAGAGAGAGAGAAAATTTGTCAGAGAAAAAAAAGTTTAGCTGACATGTAATATTTTTATTGGTGGGATGTACTGATTTTTTGGTGCAACAGTAGCACCAAAGATTTATTCCAACATGACATAGTCATATGCCCCTGCTCTCAAGGCCTTTCTCGCCTGAAGCACTGATAAATAAGGAGAAGAAATGATAAGGGAATCACAAGGAGACATCATCACTTTCTTTGCACAACAATCAATCATCACACAATTTCTGGACAACCAATCCATACCCAAAATGATCTCGAGAATAACCATAGGTAAGCAAATAAGATCTGCTAAATAATCTCGACCGTCTAGTCGAAATGCCACATCTCGATAAATAGATGAAGCGTCATATTTCTCCCCAGTAGCGGTGGTAACCCTCAATGGTGGAGAAAGCTCATACATGGGCAAATCTAGCCCCACAGCAATCAGATCCGCAATAAAAGAATGTGTGGCCCCGGAGTCAAACTATACATCTATGTCACAACCACCAATGGAAACAGTACCTCTTTCTCCTGTTTAGCTTGAATTTCTTCCTGAGTCAGTCGTTTAATGGGCATTGCTACAATTGGAGTAGTATGGTGAACCTGAGGTGCTGAAGGTAATGCGGATGATTGCATAGTGGGGTTGGGTATAGAAATCCACGGTTTCGAAGGTCTTTCCAGATTAAGTTGGTCTTCATAAACACGAGCCAGTGAAAACGCTTGGTGGACATCTACTGGCCTATGAGGAGTAATGGAGCTACAAATCTGGAGCTTCAATCCAGAAATAAACATGCTCTTGGTGAGAGCAGGAGATAAACCTGGAACGCGACTGGATAGACATTCAAAGGATGTCTGATAATCCTAGACTATAGAGGTTTGTTGCATCTTGGTAAGAAGTGAAGCAGGATCCTCAAATTCTGTAGGTCTAAAACGTTGGTGGATGGCTAGAACAAAGGTGTTCCAAGTGGTAATGATACCATCACAGGAGATACTTTGAAACCAACTAGCAGCTGGATTGTCCAAATGGAAGGAAGCCAAGAGTAGCTTGTCTGGTTCAAGGGTTTGATAATATAAAAAGTATCGTTCCAGTGCGGGTAGGGTCACCAGAAGAAAACCTGGGTAGATCTAACCGAGGGGAACGTGCTCTAGGACCTGGTCCCAGAATTGAAATTATGAGTTTGTATAGATGATTTTGAAAGGAGTTGAAATTCTTCAAATTCATTGTTTAAAGGGATATTTCTTTCAACTGTTCTGATGATATAGTCAGATTTCCGAAAGAAGTTTCCTTCTGGTTTGTACAGTTCATTAGTCAGACTTCCCAGTTATCCAGGTCTTGATTGATATCTTCAAAGGAGATTTCTTCTTTAAAAATATTTTTTGTTTGATTTTTAACTTGATCTTTATGGATGGAAGAAGAAGATGATTTGAAAGAGAACTTAGAAGAGAAAGATTTAAACATGATAATAAAACAGATGTATTTCCCAGATATCATCACCATCATTTGGATCCATAGTAATACAGAGATAAATGTAAATTAACTTTTATCAACTGAGCATTAGATTAAGACTTTAACGTAAATAAACAACAGATTGTCAGAGATCTTCTTGATCCCTTGTTCAACATCGGCAAATTTGACTTACTGCCCTTCATATGGGACTTACTGCAACAGCTGAACAAGTTCTCAAGACTTTCATTTCTCATCCTACAATCATACATGCTTCTAACACATGTTAAAATGTTAACATAAATCTCAAATAAATAACAGATAATTTAGATCTATTCATATATTCCTACTTCCCCATCAGGCTCTGATACCAGTGGGTTCTGGAAGTGGGAGGAGGGAAATGAAGTAAACTAGAGCAGAAATTGGAAAGCAGGAAAGTAGACGGACTGCTACATGATTATTAACAGTCAATTAAATGCAGAATTTAAAGGCATAAATAAATTTAAGGTGCGAACCCAAGCTGTATACGGTAGGCCGAAGTCAAACTTGGGTGGAAGGATTGAGAAGAGAAGAGTTCATTACATAAGCAGATATGAAATAAAAATTTTATTCAAAACATAAAGATTGAGATTACAGTTACAGATTGAAAAATTAAAGAAAAAGAGAAGAAGAGAAAACTCTGAAGTACCTCGCAGTCTCTCTCTAGACTATCTCTCTAAAATTCGGTAAAAATGAAAGGATGCCTTCAACAATCTGAAGAAATCCTATATATAGACGAAAAAAAACTATTTCTACAATACAGGTCATGTAACCGAAACTATTTCAACAGTGTAGGTTTGAGTGCACAATAACTGCCACGTACTGCTACAGGACTTTTTGCTACAGTAACTGCCGACACTTCTGATTACGTCACTGATTGTGTCACTTCTGCTGACATTATGCTCGTGTCACTCTGTCATCAGCTCCGCTACAGTGATCATCTTCAACAATCTTCTGCCAAATCTATGCCAAAATAATCATCTTCATTTTGGTAGAAGTCATCTGCTGAAGAGGAGATGGATGGAGAGGGAGAACCAGTTTTCTGTTTAGAACTTCCAGCTTCTTCTTCTTGAAGGAGTTGGAGAATATTCTGCAAATTTTTTGCAAAACTTTCTTTGCTTGTTGAAGCAGCTAAGGCTGCCGTAATTTTGGCCTTCTGATTCAAGAAAGTACAGTTTTCTGGATCAGCTGATTTGATATGTTTTGGATGTTGTTTGAACCAAAGCTTGACGTTATCTGGGCAAGCTCTATATACATCAAATTCTGCCCACCACTTAAAAAAGGCTTGTCATTTAAGTATTGGGAGTTTGGTGCCAGATTTATTTCCATAATGATACTGCCATGAAAATATCCATGCCAGAGAAAATTTAGAGAAAAAGTGCAGGTCTATTGGAAACGGATCTGCTATTTTGTCAAATTTTTCTGAAAAGATTGTTAACCCTTCGAACACCATAGGTGGAAGGATATCCAAGATTGGTCCAAAATAATCCCACCATTTGATAAACCATTGAGGGAATTTATATTGCACATTTTGTTTAAAATAAATTAACCAAGAGTGTTTATTTTCTTTATTTTGCATAAAGAATACATTGGTCCAGGCTAATTCATAATCCCAGTAGTTATAACCAATTGGATCATAAGGTTGGGAAAACTTGGTAATTTTGTTTGGGTTTCCATATTCAGATGGGGTAATTACTTTCAGAATCTGGATGGTTGAGTGAGTTATAAACTCAGGGTCTTTTGGACTTCTATAGTGTTTGATTGAAATAAAATTTGAATCAAGTAAAACAAACTCATAGAAATTTTGGGATTTATTTGAAGAAAGGGGTTTGAAATGAAATTGATTGCCTTTGAAGTCTTTGGGAAAGATCTTCGCAGGTACTTTGGTTGGCTTATTATCCCAATAGGTTGGTTCCATTTGAATAACTTCTAGGAACTTGTTTTTCGGGATATATGGTGTTTGGGCTTTTGATTTTTGGGTAAAGACTGGTCTGGGTTGAATTTCTAGGGCCCTGTTTGGACGGTAAGAGATCTACTTGTTTTTTAAGTTATCAATCAGAACAGAAAGACTTTCTTCCTGTTCATCTTCTGAAGCTATTTCAGCCCAGGTTTTCTTTGGTAGGTGGGTCAAGCCTTGGTCTTGGAAGGCTTGAAGGGTTTGGATAGGCATAGAATAATCTGCTTTGGTTTGTTTAGAAGAGGAAGTATCCTCAACTCTTTGGGTGGATGATGTAACATCTTGGGCGCTGACGAGGGTGGGGAGTGATCGCCGGTGCGAAAGGGCATGGTGCGAAAGGGCACAAACAAGGAGCGGCTCCTGGCAAGCTTCTAGGAACGGGGGTACATGAATGAATCGAATCAACACCCGAAAGAGAGGGATTCCAGAGACTGTACTGGTATGGGACGGTACAGTTGGGAATGGCTTATAAGAATTAATTGGTACTACATATACTAACAAGATGCATCTACTTTTCGGTAGCCCGAAACGGAAGAACTCCATAGTTATGCGTGTTTGACTTGGAGCAATTCTGGGATGGGTGACCTCCTGGGAAGTTTTCCCGGGAAGTGTGCGAATGAGGACAAAGCACGCTGAAAAGTCTCGTGTTAGTGTATGGGGACAGTCGTTGATCCTTGCAAGTTGCCAGGCGTTACAAGTGGTATCAGAGCAGGGCCTCTCTTCCAGTACGGTGTGGTTCGAGGACGAACCAGGCGGAAGCTGGTGGGCATGTAACATCTCGGGCGCTGACGAGGGCAGGGAGTGATCGCCGGTGCGAAAGGGCATGGTGCGAAAGGGCACAAACAAGGAGCGGCTCATGGCAGGCTTCTAGGGACGGGGGTACATGAATGAATCGAATCAACACCCGAAAGAGAGGGATTCCAGAGACTGTGCTGGTATGGGACGGTACAGTTGGGAATGGCTTATAAGAATTAATTGGTACTACCTATACTAACAAGATGCATCTACTTTTCGGTAGCCCGAAACGGAAGAACTCCATAGTTAAGCATACTTGACGTGGAGCAATTCTGGGATGGGTGACCTCCTGGGAAGTTTTCTCGGGAAGTGTGCGAGTGAGGACAAAGCACGCTGAAAAGTCTCATGTTAGTGTGTGGGGACAGTTGTTGATCCTTGCAAGTTGTCAGGCGTTACAGATGACCCAATTTGGGGTTGGGTTGATGACCCAGATTGTTGCTGGGCTGGAGACCGAGACTTTTCTGATTTTATAGCTAACCCAGCAAGGATTAGCTTTCCCTTCCTCTCTTTGGAAGAGGTTGATTTTAATGATTTCGGCATTTCAGGACACTGTTTATCTTCCCTGCAGAAATTCACGAGTGAGATAATCAGGGAAAGAGTTTGAGGTGCCTTTGAGATATTCAATTTCAAAATTAAAAACACTTAAGATTGCTTGCCATCTAGCAAAAATTTGTTTTGTTGCTAAATTTTTTACATCCTTTTGTAAAATGTCTTTTGTAGATTGGCAATCAACACGGATTAAAAACTTTTGATTTAATAAATCAGATTGAAATTTTGAAATACATAAAACAATTGTTAAAACTTCTTTTTTGACAGTGGAATACTTTTGTTGTGCTGAATTCCAATGCTTTGAAGTGTATGCAATGATATGTTCTTTGTCAGAGACTCTTTGTTTAAGAATGCCACCATAACCTATGTCTGAGGCATCAGTTTCAACAATTTTGAAAGCCTGAGGATTGGGAAGATAAAGACAAGGAAGTTCCTTTACCTTAGCTTTGACCTGTTTGACTACGTCAGTATGAACATCAGTCCAGGGAGGAGGGTCTTTCTTAAGACGATTATGGAGAGGCTTGATTAGATTATTAAGCTGAGGAAAGAAGTCAGCTACATAATTTAAACAACCAAGAAATCTTTGTAATTGAGTTTTGTCAATAATTTGATTGGGAAATTTGTCAACAAATTCAATAGCTCTACAAATTGGAATAATAGTCCCTTGATAAATAGTATGACCGAGGAACCTGATTTTTGTTTGAAAAAGATTGATCTTTGATTTAGAAAGAGCTAAACCACTTTTCTTAATTACATCTACAAAAATATGAAGATGTTTAAAATGTTGATCAATAGATTGAGGAAAGACAAGAACATCATCAATTTAGACGATGGTGAAAGTTGAGTATGGATTGAAGATATCATTCATGATTCTCTAAAATTCAGAGGGAGCATTCTTCAGTCCAAAAGACATTACCTTCCATTCGTATTGACCAAACGGAACAGTAAAAGCTTTCTTGTAACATTCATTGTCATTGAGCTGGATTTGCCAAAACCCAGATTTCATGTCAAATTTAGAAAAGATTTTTGCTGAATACAAATGATTGAGAAGATCTATCTTATTTGGAATGGATACCTAATCCATTGAAATGCTTGATTAAGAGGTTTGTAATTGGTAACTAACCGTGGAGTTCCACACTCCATTTCAGATTGCTTGTTGACATAGAAGGCAGAACAAGACTAAGGACTCTTGCTCTTCCTGATGAGACCCTTAGCAAGGAGATCAGCAATTTCTTTTTGACCAAAGGAAAGAAGTTCCCCACTCATTTGAATTGGACGAGCTTTGGTTGGGATTTGCCTTTCATTAAAATC